>NC_091462.1:87956911-88256911 GCF_027789765.1 Dendropsophus ebraccatus
CTCTCAATACAAATGATAAAATTCTGTCTGCCTGCAGCTACCACTAGAGGGAGCCTAGTGTGTACAAAAGCATACAGCTCAGATTAAGCCTAAGGCTATGGTCACACTGCGGTGCCGGCCGGATGATCTTTAGCGCCGCTGAGTTCTGATGTGGGCACTTCCGTACGCGCCCACATCAAAACTCCCCAAAGCACACAATGGAGCGTTCCATTATGTGAACTGACAGGGTTTTCTGCAACCGCTATTCACTGAATAGCGGCTGCAGAAAACTGACATGTCAGTTTTCTACGGCTTTGCTAGGGATCCTGTCCGGAGTGTATACTATGTGTATACACTCCGGTCGGGATTCCCTCAGCCTGCAGCACTACATAAGTTCCGCAAAAATCACAGCCGTTGTTACAACGCTTGTGATTTCCGCGGAACTTACGTAGTGTAAACATAGCCTGAGGGTGCATTCACACTATGGAAGTTCTCTGCGCGGATTTCGCTGCTTGTCCCCGCATGCTTCCATTTGGATCTCTGCCCATGCCATGGGCCCCATTCTATGCTCAGGCAGATTCCGCCATCCGCCCAAAGAATTGACATGTCAATTTTTTGGGTGGACGGCAAAATCCGCCTGAGCATAGACTTAAATAAATGGGAAGGGCAGAGATCCAAGCTGGAGTGCATGGGGTGAGCGACAGAATCTGCGGGAAGTTTTCCGCACAGATTCCATAGTATGAACGCATCCTAAGGGCAGCTTCACACTATGTATGACAGGGTCATTCCAATTCACCATGGCCGACAATGTAAAGTGCGTTCAGAGCCGCACTTTACATTGTCTGCTCTGTCAGTCTTGTGCGGCTGCTTTTCAATTAATGCATACACAGGAGACTCCATCTATTGGGAGCAGCAAGCTGACAAAATTGCAAAACTGCAGCTTTCTAGGACATGATTGCAGTTGTGTATTTTTTTAACAGTTGAGGAGCTGCAGTTTGGGTAACAATGGTTTATCTCTATGGCAGTGGGGAGGAACAGAAAACCAAGCTTCAGTCCAGGTTCACAGTGCAGGATGTATTAAAAACTGATAAGAATTGTGGAAATCCCTCTATCATCCATTCACCTATGAACAAGGCACCCTGTATGGGACAGATGTAAAAACTACTGACAGCTTATAAGGCATTTTCACGTTCACTTTCACATATCATATTTTTTGATAAGTGTATTTCCCAGCACCTACATAAGGGCTTTCTGTTTTTCTTGCAGGATGCACATAGGAAGTAGTCTTTGCTTTCTCATGGCGATTTATAGTCAGAGAAGTATCATAGCCGCGCAGAGTTCTCCATTATCAGGTACCACTTTAATGTTCATTTCTGCAGATCTGGTGCTGATAATTAAAAGGGGTATTAAGGGTATTCTGAGTTAAAAGAATTTATTTCCTATTCACAGAATAGGAAATTAGTATCAGATTGATGGGGAGGGGAGGGGGGCAGGCCCTGACTTTAAGCAGAGCAGCTTCTTGTTCCTGTACATTTAATGCTGCAATAACCAGGAGTCATTGGGGAGGTCCTGGACAGCTTCTCCCCAACCCACCAGCCTTGATTGATAGATCTCTCCCTTTTTGAGCATAGGGAACGCTATCACTCAAGGCTGGTGGGGAGGAGGGAAGCTGCTGCTCACTGATCTTGGCAGCAGATTTCACCTTCTCTCTCTATTCACAATACATAAACGTTCAGCTGAGCAAAGGGTTAATGTATATAAAGGAATCAGGAAAGAAAGCTGTCAGCAGAATGAATGTTCTTTTACCTTTATTAGCACTATGGACTCCAATAGGTATAGATGTATCTGCAAAATAATTGTTTATCAGATAATCGCTAATTGCATCGCAGCTGTGTTGCCGGTTATAACTACATCAGGTCACTTTCCCATAGTAAGTAACAGAAAAACTTGATTGCTGTCCAAACGGTGCATTTCAGCGTCCCTTGCTGTTAGTTCTGCAGTTGGCTGCACATTTTTCCTAGTGCATCTACCTGCAGGTGTTGACTCCATCATCATCATTGCTTCTGCTGAGCTGTGTGCAGTGGGGGGATTATTCAAGCAGACATAGACATAGCAGACATAGACATAGCAGACATAGATACGGCGAATATATATATATATATATATATATATATATATATATTCAGAATATGATCCCAACACAGTGCCCCCATCTCCCCCAAATAGCTACATGATGTTGCTGAAAATCCTGGCAATATCACACAACTATTGGGGGAGAAACAAGGTGTGGTTTCCACCATGTTTCAAATGCATTCTGGCCACATATGTGGAAACCCAGCCAAAGGGTAGGTTCACACTGAGCAAAATAGGCAGAATTCCGCCTCCGCTCTCTGCTCAAAGAATTTACATGTCAATTCTTTGAGCGTAGAGGTGCAGAGAGCGGAGGCGCGCAAGCCCTCCCATAGACACGCTGTTTGACACTGAGGTAGGCGGGCATTCCGCTGGAGCTCTCTGCCACGGAATTCCACCGATTTTGCTCAGTGTGAACCTACCCTAAGACTAGAGCTACATGCCAGTTCCTGGTCTCACGGCCACAAACTTCCATGTTGTACTGCTTGGTCGTGCAACTCAATCAAGCTCAATAACCATGACCACACTGTATTCTGGATGGATTATTTTACAATTAGGGGTCTGGGACGTGACCCCTTGTGAACTGCACCCCGTTTGCTTGATTGAGTGGGGTAGTGGCACAACCAGGCAGTGCTACATGATGGTTTCTGGCCATGTGACCAGAAGTTGCCATGTAGCCCTAGCCTTAGGGTGCAAACACATGATCAGGTTGTGTTGCAGTTTATTGGCATATGTCGAGATACTGGCTAAAAACGGTATGCCGCCATGTACTGCAGCAAACCTGTGGCAAGTCCATTAACTTTAATAGACTGAACTACATTTTATCCAACAAAGTGAATAGTTTTGCTGTGGACATACCTTTGTGCTGGTCTCATGACCTACAGCCCAGAGCAGTGAAACACATCCTCACTCATTTTAATGGCATTTTGTAGGTGTTATTACACATAACATGGTACCATAGTGATACATAGTATTACTAGCAGGCTGGGACTATTACATATCGTCATGTCTCCTATTCTACAACATGTATCTGTCCAATAAACTATTTTTCTCCATCACAGATTTGCCTGAGCAAGTGATAAGAGGACTGGTGAGTATGGTGGATTACATAACCGGCCCTGTGTGAATGGAGTATTGCTGATATAAGGTCACTTAGTTTGTGAATTTATTTATTTTGCAGAATGAATTGATATCTGGGAAGTACTTAAATGGTAAAGTAATTTTAGCATAGCATTTTTCTTATTTCTAGAAACAAAAAAAACTTTATAAGAATTTAAAGGGGTACTCTGGTGAAAATCTTTTCCTTTCAAATCAACTGGTTTCAGAAACTTATATAAATTTGTAATGTACTTCTATTAAAAAATCTCCAGTCTTCCCATACTTACCAGCTGCTGTATGTCCTGCAGGAAATTTTTTCTTTCTAGCCTGTCACAGTGCTCTCTGCTGACATCTCTGTCCAGAGCAGGAGAGGTTTTCTATGGGGATTTGCTACTGATCTGGGCAGTTCCTGACATGGACAGATGTGGCAGCAGAGATCACTGCAGGACATACCGCAGCTGATAAGTACTGAAAGACTTGAGATTTTTAAATCCATATAATATCCTAAAGATTAAAAATAAAGATATTCTGTTCTTCTCCAGGTCTCCTAGAGATAATGCACTTTCACAGGTAATTTGAATGCAACATTCCTAGTCTAAAACCTGAATAGTGAAATGGGATGCTACTTGGGGGGTCAGCGTCATAGGGGTCATTTATAGACAGTAGCAGGCCATGGTCACCAATGTCATATCGTTTCATTTTGTAGTTTGAACCAATGGACTCCAGATTTAGAAGAGAGAATCCTGCACTATCTCTCTACTCCAAATCCTTCTTATATATTCAACCTCCAGGTAATGTATGTTGTGTTACATGTTTAATGACGGCTATGAACGTAGCACTGGTTAGACTGATAGTGTCCTATGCATGATCTTTATTGTATGCCAGTGCTTAGCCTGGGCTCTTCTCTTCAGATATCAATCAGAAGGTACCTGACAAATCTTAGCGATGACCCAGAACTTGTCTTGTCTGAATTACAACGTCTGGATCATCATTTATTTGCAAGAGCCATGGAATATCTTTTCAGTGGGAAGAAAGAAAATTTTGTAAGTAGTTTTGCTAGGTCTATCTTCCTTGAATAATAGGTAGAATACCGATCATTTGTGCTGTAGCCAAGATTATTGTGGTGGAACATGTGCTTTTAGTATTGGACTGAAATTTATTGGGCCCACCATACTTGGGTACATCTGATCATATTATTACTGCACATGGGATTTTTTAGGGTGCGTTCACACGTACAGGATCTGCAGCAGATTTGAAGTCACAGTTTCAAAGCAAATCAAATCTGGGCTATCAAATCTGATGTAGATTTGCTGCAGATCCTGTACGTGTGAACACACCCATAAAGTGTCAATGTCGTTACAACTTTCAAAATCTAAATTAACAGTAGATGTGATATAAAGTCATTATTTTTGTTATCATGCTGTAAAACAAAGCTGAACTTACCAGAAATCCAGGTCCAGTCTCCTGAAGGCAGATTTTCTGACTTGTGCTGCTAAACATTAGAATTCGGGCCAGTACAGAGAGTCACGGCTCAATGTGTCCATCAATCACATGACTACCTTCTCTCTGTGAGCGCTCAGATGGCCTGGGATACACTGGACTTCCGGTTTTCTGACTATTTCCTGTTTTTAAGAGAAAAAAAAAGAGACAGAACACAGGAAGTGCTGTGTTTTCAATGATAACTAAAAAATAAATAATGAATGTAAATTGAAAACTTGCTTTATATCACATCTACTGTTGATTTAGATTTTGAAAGTTATAATGACAGTGACACTTTAGGAGTGGCGCAGATTTAAAGGGAACCAATCACCTCAAAAACGCATATATAGCTTTTTAAATGTGCTGTTAGAGCACACAGCACACTTTCCATACATGTTTCTATATACTCCCTGCCTCCCCCGTGTAATCCATAAAGTAACTTTATAAAACTGGCGCCCGGTATGCAAATTACCTCAGGTAGTCACCTGGGCGGTGTTCGGCTAGATGGTAGTCACGGTCAGTCCGGGTCCCCTGGGCGTTCCTCGGCGGTAATCACGCCCCTCTGGGCGTGATTCAAATCATCCAGTAGTTCCAACGTCACTCAGGAGGGCGCCGTGCACGATGTTGGCGCGCCTACGTTCTTAGGCCGCCGCACATGCGCAGTACACCTGCTTCCATTCTGGCTGTACTGCGCCTGTGCAGAATATCCTCGAACTCAGTGTGCGCCGGAGTTCGAGGCTATTCTGCACAGGCACAGTACAGCCAGAATGGAAGCGGGTGTACTGCGCATGCGCGGCGGCCTAAAAACGTAGGCGCGCAGACGTCGTGCACTGCGCGCTCCTGAGTGACGTTGAAGCTACTGGATGATTTGAATCACGCCCAGAAGGGCGTGATTACCACCGAGGAACGCCCAGGGGGCCCGGACTGACCGTGACTACCATCTAGCCGAACACCGCCCAGGTGACTACCTGAGGTAATTTGCATACCGGGTGCCAGTTTTATAAAGTTACTTTATGGATTACACGGGGGAGGCAGGGAGTATATAGAAACATGTATGGAAAGTGTGCTGTGTGCTCTAACAGCACATTTAAAAAGCTATATATGCCTTTTTGAGGTGATTGGTTCCCTTTAAATATTTGTGTGTGGGTTTACGAGTCACAGCTAGCTGAGTACACCTGCCCAGCAGGTTAAAGGGTTAAGCGGGTGTTCGTGTACGGCGGGAGTCCACCGGTGGCACACCGTGGCTTCCCTTCTGGTGAGTTGGCACGTAGTGCCGGTTGGTTAATTACGGTTAAAAGTACGGTTAATAAAAGCTGTGGCCTGCCATCACCCAGCAAAAGAAGTTGAGCGTTGTGTTTTTATTTCCTGACGGCGTTGGGGAATATGGTGCCGTCTTACACGCTTGGTTTGGAGATCTAGGCAGTCTAAGAAATAAAGCTCCAAACTCCACCGTAAATGGAATTGTGTACAAATGGGCAAAGCACAGCAATCACTGAGCTCAGGGAGATCAGCAAAAAAAAAATCTATGGAGTACTCATTCAAGAGTCTCTATTGATACATTGCCCCCTAAAAATGTGAGTATGCAAAAAAGGGGGTTCTGTGGAGCCTCAGTCACGAGTCTCAAAACATGGGAATAGCCAGTTATCTCTCCTGGGAAGGAAACCAGTTGCTAAGGATGCCTTCTAATGAGGATATCACTAAACCCCCCTGTTATGTAGCCCTTTAGTCCCACTCAGTTGCAAGTATTGGGACACAAATAGATAAGTACCAGGGTGGCCCCTTTTACGTCAAAGTCTAACCCAGTTGCGAGTGTTGCGACATGACAAGGGAAATACCCACACCCAGTAGCGGATTATAATAGGTCCGTTTCAGGTGGTAGCCCGGGGCCCATGGCCCCCCAAACAGACTTATGTTCAAATCAGGGCACAACTGCAGCCAGGAGACAATGCAGTAACATTAGAGAATATATTGAAGCACCTTATCATGTGACAATGATGTCACCACAGGGCCTTTACAGGCTGCATTATGGAGGAAAAAGACTTAAGTTGGTGCCGCCATAGTTACAGTCGGTTGGGCGGGCCCAAGCTTGGTGAACAGCCCGGGGCCCATGGTAAAGTTAATCCGCCCCTGCCCACGCCAGGCAACCATCCACCCACAGACTATGGAATATTTTTAAAAAAGGGGTCTGTGGGGCCTCAGTTATGAGTCTCAAAACACGGGAATAGCCAGATATCCTTCCTGGGAATTCCCGTGTTTTGAGATGACCCGCTCTCCCCCTCCAATAAGATTTTACATGTTTTGGTTATGTAAACTAGACAATTCCTTTAAGGAATGCTGTCAGATAAAAGTCATAGAAGGTTTTTGTTTAATCGAATGATACTTGTTTTGTTTTTACCACAAAATAATTCTTATTATTGTCTTTTGCCAAGGGAATGGCCGGTATTGATGTGGACTTTGAGACCATGCGGGACGATATCTTCCAATCCCCAACAGGAAATCGCAGTTTATTCAATGCCACCCTCCAGAAATGTCTTCCAGCACTGTATTCAGCTGAGTGTGTGAAAATACTGGGTCAGGTCATGCGTATGTATGGTGGGTCTTACCTGCAAACTGATGTCATAGCAAGATTACCAACCGAGATACCAGATGACCCATTCAGGAACCTGTAAGTATAAAGCTAGTAAAGACCAGGCATAAATGAAACGTATAATGTGCCCAGAGGATCAGTATTTACTATTCAGCTTAAAAGAGGCCTCAGTAAGTGGCTACTGGCCTATCAATTTGCCTTCATTGGCAAGTCAAAGAATTGATCACATTGGCTCCCTGTAGATAGAGTGGTATGGAATAACAGTAATGCTAAATGCATGTAAATTATAAGACTATGTTCACACACTAGTGAATTTGGAAACCTATGGCCATAGTGGTTTTTGAACACAACAGCCAAAGGTTTCCGAATTTGAACGGTCGTTGTGTACACAGTGCATCAACTACGGCTGCTGTTCACTGCGGCCATACTAATTAATGAACATGCCTATTTTTGCAAACAACGGCCGTAGAAAATAGACTGTTTACACACTGTGTGGCCGTTCTGCCAGCGGTAGTGTGAAAGAAATTCAATGGTTAATTGATTTTTTTTCACACCCATACGGCCAGCAGACTTGTATGGGTGGAAAATAATGTACCTATGGCTGATAATGCATTATCGTCCGGAGGAAAACGGCCATGTCAAATAATGGCTGTTGTATTGCAATGTGTGAACAAAGCCTCATACTGTAAACCATATGCATAAATGCAAATATGCCATTCCCTAATTAAATCACGTAATAAATGAAGAAATTAATAAATGAAGAATTACCGTGTGGGCCCAACTTTCTATTCATCAATGAATAGAAAGTTCTAGTAAATCACATAAGAGGCTTTGAACATGAATATTTATTAGGCCGGGTTCACACTGAGCAAAACTAGCGGAATTCTGCGGCGGAATTGTCCGCCGCGGAATGCCGTTAGCCTCCCTCTCATAATGGGAGTCTATGGGAGGCGCACGCTCCTGCTCTGTCCACGCTGAAGAATGAACAACATGTTCATTCTTCAGCACGGAGAGACACTGAGAACAGCAGCGCGCGCCTCCCATAGACTCACATTATGAGAGGGAGGCTAACGGAATTCTGCTAGTTTTGCTCAGTGTGAACCCGGCCTTAAAGGGAAACTATCAGCAGGTTAGACAAAATGTAACCTGGTGATATGTCACTATTGCACAGGGGACACCAAGGAAGAAGGTATGTGTCATTTGCTCCATGGTCCGGTAAGACCGTTAGGAGTACTGCGGCAGCTGTTAGGAGCACTGCCCGCCCCCATAGCACCGATCAGGCCCGCCCCTAGCCGGCCCGCTACATTCCTTATCATTAGAAAGTGGCGAGCCTGTCTCACAGGATGCAGTCACATTATTAGAGGTGTGGAATCTGTCTCATTGACTGCAGTTATATTATTAGGGGGGGGACTGTCTCATAGACTGCAGTTACATTATCAGAGGTGTGGGATCTGTCTCATAGACTGCAGTGACATTATTAGAGGTGTGGGATCTGTCTCACAGGATGTAGTCACATTATTAGAGGTGTGGAATCTGTCTCATTGACTGCAGTTACATTATTAGGGGGGGACTGTCTCATAGACTGCAGTTACATTATCAGAGGTGTGGGATCTGTCTCATTGACTGCAGTTATATTATTAGGGGGGGGGACTGTCTCATAGACTGCAGTTACATTATCAGAGGTGTGGGATCTGTCTCATAGACTGCAGTGACATTATTAGAGGTGTGGAATCTGTCTCATTGACTGCAGTTACATTATTAGGGGGGACTGTCTCATAGACTGCAGTTACATTATCAGAGGTGTGGGATCTGTCTTACAGACTGCAGTTACGTTATTAGAGGTGAGGGATCTGTCTCACAGACTGCAGTTAGATTATTAGGGGGGGGGACTGTCTCATAGACTGCAGTTACATTATCAGAGGTGTGGGATCTGTCTCATAGACTGCAGTCACATTATCAGAGGTGAGGGATCTGTCTTACAGACTGCAGTTACGTTATTAGAGGTGAGGGATCTGTCTTACAGACTGCAGTTACGTTATTAGAGGTGAGGGATCTGTCTCATAGACTGCAGTCACATTATCAGAGGTGAGGGATCTGTCTCATAGACTGCAGTTATATTATCAGAGGTGTGGGATCTGTCTCATAGACTGCAGTGACATTATTAGAGGTGTGGAATCTGTCTCATAGACTGCAGTTACATTATTAGAGGTGAGGGATCTGTCTTACAGACTGCAGTCACATTATCAGAGGTGTGGGATCTGTCTCATAGACTGCAGTCACATTATCAGAGGTGTGGCATCTGTCTCACAGACTGCAGTTACATTATGAGAGGTGCGGGATCTTTCTCATAGACTGCAGTTACATTATTAGAGGTGAGGGATCTGTCTCACAACTTAAGATAGACATAACTGGTGTAAAACACTGGTGTCACAACACAACTGCAAAAAAAGACATTTTCAGTTGTTGTACAGTGATTGACAGAGATTGTTCTGCCCCCACTTCCTGTATTTTATCCCAGCCCAGCAGTTGTCATAAGCAAACATGTATTACCAGCAGGCAGAGGGGCAGAAACAGTGACACCTAGTGGCCAATTTTATAACTTTCAGTTACACCAATAAAACAGTTTTTTTTTAAATTAAGTGGATTAATTATTAATTATAATCATAAGACAAAAGGAAAAGGATTCAAATGAACCACAAAATAAGAGATATGTGCAAAAATCTGACGTCCGTAAAAATACGGATCCCATAGACTTCCATTGGTGATCTGTACCATAATCACGGAACGGAATGTGGATCAAAATGAATATGGACTGTGTGACTAGCCCCAGTGTCGGTCTGGCCCACCAGAGGACCCGAATCCTCCGGTGGGCCCCCAGCTTTAGAACCTGCACTGACACTGACTGACATGTATTTTCTTACTGGTTCTTCATTGGTGGGCCCCCAGGATCATTTCCTCTGGTGGGCCCCAGATACCCCAGTCCAACACTGACTAGCCCAATATAAATCAGTGTGCTCTAAGTTGAACCGTGATTACGGGTCCACAATTACAAACAACTTTATGGGACAAGTGAATAAGATATAGACATGTGAAGGGTATAGATATAGATATGCCTGAAATAGATCTGTCACACAGGGATCCATACATGCCCAATAATAATTATGCAATAAGCTGGAATGCTCTAGGAACTCTGCTATGACTATATGTATGATCATATTTCCTTTTTGTACACTGGTTTTATTGGTAATATTCATCTCAGTGTACTGGTTGCTCAGTATCAGTATAGCGATAATACAGTATGTATGGTGATAATAATACTGGTATACTGGTTTTCTTGGTAATATTGGTCTTAGTATACAAGAGTTTGCCCATTGTACACTTATATTATTTGGTAACTGTATGACTGTACTAGTAAGAAGTATTTAATATCATACATAGACAATTGTCGATAGATAGATAGACAGATAGAAATACAGCAGATAGAGGGCTAAAGGGCTAAAATTATATTTCAGTAAGTCAGAAAGCAGTTACAGTTGCATTGATGGAAATTTCTGTATATTGAAATACTGTATATTGTTATCAACAACCTAGCATAAAGACTAAAAAAAAACTATAATAACCCTGTAGCGGTATAAGAGAAGAAATTTAATCTCTGTCATTATCTTTGTAGTTCATCTGTCTTTAGGGGTCTCTATGATAAGTTAAAGGCCAATGACCGGAGAGCGCTATATGAATGGATGACTCATGTTCTGCAAGACTCCTATGCAGTGAATGGTAAGTATTTACTGTGTTGTGCTATTAGTGTCACAGAGAAGAGCGTGTGTATCCTGCAGCCACCAGCAACAATGCCCGGTAATAGGATAACCTGTAAAAAGAAGGCTGTGGAGCGAGTTATGTTTGGCTGACCTCAGAGTAGGGGCCCTATTACATGATTATCATGTGAAAAATCTTTATATTGTTCAAACTTAAGTGATAATTGTTCCGTGTGTGCCCAGGCAATGATCATAAAATCATTTGAGTGTAGTTGATCGCATCTTTTAAGTTCACCCTAAAATCATTGTTAATCGTTTGCTGGGATCAGAAGGTGTGAACAATCTTAGTACAATCGTAGTAACGATCATAACTATCGTTCTGTGTAATATGTTGAACGATTTAAGGTTATTCCCAAAAACGCTTGTTTGCGATCGCTTAACGTTAATCGGTGAAAACTAAAAAAGCTTCATCTAATCGGACCCTTAAGACACATAAGAAGGTGCATCTTGGGGCATGTGTATGCACCTTACAATGCACAATCTGTGTTTCTTCTAGGCTTAGGAATCCAGTGGGAGGTCCTAATCAGTGATTGACCCTATGTTACTTATATAAGAATGTGTCCATCACTGATTAGGACCGCCTACTGGACTCCCAAACCTAGAGTATGCAGACATACAGTATTAGTCAATAAGTTATAATTTATACTGAGCCTTTTCCACACAATTATATATCAGTATGCTCGGATATTTTTGCTTCCCATGCCACAAGATCATTTTAATATATTGATAATATTTAAAATTCTGCTCCTTAGATTATATATTTGTACTGACAAATATGACTCTGTCTCTATGGGAGTTGCAATGGCTATGAGTAAATAATGATCCTGGCTGCATTAAGGAATTGCTGGGTAAATGGTGTCAGAACATTTGTAATATTCCTAAGCAGTGAATACAATTATACACAGGTACACGCAGTCCCTTTGATGCAGATATTAGGTCACGGTGCTCATTAGTTCAGATTAGCTTTTAGGACAGGTAATATATTAGAAAGCGTTTTTTGTAATTGTTTGATATCCTGCGTGTCCTTGTTGTTAAAGCTGCTAGAACTGTAACCTGAAATGAAGAATTCAAGGTGAATTATTTTTTCTTTCTGGCCCCAATTACTTTCTAATAGAAATGCCATTAAATTGATGCCATCCTGCCTGGTGATTGCCTCTTATCGCCTCTAATCCACATTGAATGGTCACAAATTGTTCCTAATCTGTAGAGACATCAGGTTTACACTTGAGTCCATTTTTTTTTTACCGTAGATCATGGAGTTGAATATGTCTGCCCATATACTGTAGGTTTTTGTAGCCTTAACCAACTATGATGTGTGATTAGAGATGAGCAAACGGACAGTAAGTCCAGGTTTACTTGAAACCCAAATGCTCTGTATTTGACTCCCGGTGGCTGGAGAAGAGGGATGCAACCCAAGGGGGGGTCAAATGCCAAGCGCTTGGGTCTTACTGTAAGTTTGTTTATCTCCATGTCGAATAACTGGGGAGATCTACAGATTTTGTGTTGGAGCCCAGAAAAAAGAAGTTATGCTTCTGCCTAGGATGGGCCATGTAAGACACTCCTGTTATCAATAGTAATCTATACATACATCACTGTATACATTAATACAACTTATGGATATAGATATGTATTCTTCTGCTGTAGCCCATACTCCCATTAAAATTATATAATAGGGAACCTGCAGCCTTTCTGCTGTTGCAAAACTACAATTCTCATCATGCCTGTCCAGGCATGATGGAAATGCTTGCATTCCTAGTACATGAATCTGACATAAATATAAGTTCCTGTATATGTACACAGAGGCCAATGCTTCCATGTCATGGGTGACTGCTGAGAGCTTGTGGATTTTAGGACGCTTCATGGTACATCTACCATTGGAAGAAATCAGGAAAATCAGTATCAATGAAGTAAGTAATTTAAAATCTTCTTCTTCTTCTTCTCCTCCCTTTTTCCGACTCCCTTCTTCTTCCATCTTCTTCTTCTTCCTCCTCTTCTGTCTCCCTTCTTCTTTTGTCTCCCTTCTTCTTCTTCATTTTCAGCCCCCCTTCTTCTTTTTCATTTTCCATCTCCCTTCTTCTGCTCCCTTCTTTTTCTGTCTCTCTTCTTCTTCTTCTTCCGCCTCCCTTTTTCTTCTGTCTCCCTTCGTCTTCTGTCTCCCTTCTTCTTCTGTCTCCCTTCTTCTTCTGTCTCCTTTCTTCTTCTTCATTTTCCATTTCCCTTCTTCTTCCATCTCCCTTCTTCTTCTTCCGTTTCCCTTCTTCTTCTTTCTTCTCCCTTCTTCTTCCATTTCCCATCTTCTGTCTCACTTTATCTCCTTTTTCCTCCGTCTCCCTTCTTCTTCTTCCTCCGTCTTCCTTACTCTTCTTCCTTCTTGCTCATCTTCTTCCTTTTTCTTCTCTTTATTATTAACAATAATAACAATAATAAACTTCTAATTGTTGATTGGTAATGAGCAGCTCCTGTTTTGCTGCAGCGGCCTTATTTGCAAAACCAGCAAGTAAGAACAGACATAGTGGCTATCATTAAAAGAGTTGCCCACTTTTGAAAAGGTCCCCAACAAAAAGATAATCACCTATGATTGATTATAATGTACTGAAAAGACAAAAATGAATTTTCAATTTTCTTGCAGTTTCACCATAAGGGAAATAAAGCATAACACATTTTTCAGAAATTTATGTGCTGTCTGTGTAACGTACAGTTGCGTCCTCCAGAGCAAAACTGTAATTGCTTTCTGCTCTCTAAATTAAAAAAAAAACAAAAAAAAGTTTACATTTTTTTTTCTTAGATTTGAAATTTGTTTTTTTTTCTAAATCAGACTCCTCCTTTCTAATTTTGCAGCATAAATAACCACTAAGCCATCATTTTGTCAGCATGGTCTATTCATCACAGAGTGACAGGTTTCCATTAACCTTATTCAAAGTGACACGCAATATGGTGGTACCTCCTGTTAATTGAATAAATAAAATCCTCTTTCTGCGCACTATAGAAATAACATTTATAGATAGAACCATTTGTTGGCAATCTTTTTGTGTCCCTAGATTCGGATATTTATAAGCTATGACAATGCCACAAAGCAGCTGGATACGGTATACGATATTACACAAGATCTAGCTAAAGCATTCCTGGAGCTGATAAATTCCTCTGGGTTCGATATGAGGAACATGTCCACTCTATATAGGTGAGCAAACATTTGGTAAGCATTCATTGTATTACTAGTCTGCAAACTGAAAAGGGGTCAAAGAGTATGCAAATAAAGGGGTGTTTATTTTAGCTGGGGGGATTTACAGGTAGATTAGGGGCGAAGTTAAAAAAAAATGGTGTGCAGTTTGGTATTCAGATGTTGTGTATCAAATGTAAGTGGTCCCTACCTTTGCCTACTGGCATATGGCACACGGTAGTAGGGGCGTCCTGTTATGCCATGTCGTCTTCTTCTACTTTGATTTTTATTCCGTTGGAGTATGGGATGGGACCATGCCAGGTTTTTGCTGTGTCTGGTTAGAGCTTATTTCTCAGCCTATATTATGGATCCGTCTGTTGGTTTTAAGGACTGATCATATTGATTTATCGGTTGACTATTACTGTGTACTGCTGTCAGGAAGCTGTGTTCTTTCTCTGTCTTGTCTGTGTTCACATTGAATACATTATTTGATATTGTTTGGTTTGTATGGCTGCTACGTGCGTGTCTTGTCCAGTCTGTCTATGTGTAGCAGCTCTGCCTATTCAGTTTCCTGTTGTTGTTAGATATAGAGGTGCCTTGGATTACGAGCATAATTCATTCCGGGGCAGTCCTTGTAATCCAAATCTACTCTTAAACCAAACCAAATTTTCCCATAAGAAATCATAGAAATGCAGGCAATTGGTTCCACACCTCAAAAATAATGATTTTTTTATTCTGAATAACATGTAAAACAAATAAAACAAACATTCAGAAACAGCAGAATATGTGATATTATAAGTTACTGTACAGTAATGGAGAGGATGGGAAACACAAGGACTGACAGAGACTGCAGGGAGCATGAAGGAATGAGCAGGGCAGATGTGGGCACATACATGCAGTACTCTCTGTCCGGGTTACAGGGGTTACAGTTATGCAGAGATCACCCCCACAGTCCTGTCCCCTGATGTGAGCCCCAGCCTGAAGTGGATCTGCTATGATTTGGAAGCTGAGGGAGACTTCCTGGGTCAGAGAACAGTGCTGTAGACCCCGCTATGCAGACCATGCCCCTCCTCCACTCCCCCTCCCACCCAGTACAGAGTGCTCTTAAACCAAAGCAATGCTCTTAAACCAAGTCACAATTTTGAAAAACTGTGAGCTCTTAAACCAAAATGCTCTTAAACCAAGGTACCACTGTATTTCCTGTAGTCAGTTTTGTCCTGTTGTTGTCTGTCATTTGCACATTATATGAATCATATATGAATCATCCTACTACTACCCTTATTGACTTCAGTCATCTTATGGTGAGTAGACATTTACTTTTGTTCCCGACATTTAATACTAGCTTGTATGAATTTCCTGTCTGACTGCTGATCCCACTGTTCTGCCCTACCAAAAGTCCTTAGGGTATCTGAGCACTGTGCCCAAGAAAGGCGATTGCTGAAGGTGAAGCCAGATTATGCAGTCTAGTGACACATCAGCTTCGTAACAGGCCCTGTTACTGATTTCATATTGGAGCCTGTTCCTATGACTGATAAAATGAAAACACAAGCCAGCTGAAGGCTGCATTTAACAGTGAGGGCAGTCTGCCAGCATAGTCCCAGAAAAGCTTGTCCACCCTTGCTCCTATGTACATTATATGACTCTGTTATTGAACAGGCTGCAGAGCTTGCGGGATAGAGGGCTTAGAACACTATCTGTATGAACTTACTGGTGACTTTTGGTCCTCTCTTCCTTTTAGACTGGGTTTACTCATCTGTTTCTATGATGATATACATGATCTAGATCCTGTGATGGCAAAAGCTGTATTGCATCAGATGATTAAGTGCAACCAGCTGAGGGGCTTCCGAGCGGATGTGCAAAAGGTGGGTAAATCCGAAATCAAACCATAAAGCAGATGTAAGCTTATGTGTCACCAATGTAATAAGTAAGCAAATAGGAGAAGTCCTCCGACCTAGAAAGGGGGTACATAGTACTCACCTCAAGGTGTTGCTGAAATGGTAACAGGTTCCATCTAACCTGCTGACATGTCCCGATAGCACACGGGGCCCTGAAGATCAAGGTACATTTTTGTGTGCATTGCAGTTTAATCCATAATGAGCTGGTTTGGTGCACTGGGGGTGGGACTAACACCCTCAGTGCACACTTTCCCCGACTGGCCTGCTCCTTCTAATGAATACTGGGGCAGCGCTCTGCAGTGGCGTCACTGCAGAACACTGTTTCAATATACATAAGAAGGTGCGGGTCAGCCGTGACAGATCAGTTGTCCCATCCCCAGTGCACCAGACTACCTCATTAACTTATGGATTAAACTACCAAGGACACGAAAACGGCACTGAAGATGAAGGTGAGATATTATGCTGGAGAGGATGATGGTGTTAGCAGTAGCTGCAGATGACTAGAGTGTCTCTCCTACTGTATAGCACCTCAGCTCTTGAGATGAGGGGATTACTGATGGGGGGGGGGGGGGTTAGAGCAACGTCCAGACCTCTGGGGATGGCTGGGCCTTGTAGTGTACCTCAGCCCCTGATTTCTCATGGTCACTGATAATCCCTAGTGAATCCGCAGGTGGTATTCTGCTCTCTGGTGCTTCCCTTTAGTCTTTTTCCCTCTCTTAGGGGTCCACAGTAGATGTGAGAGGTGAGCTGTATATATATATATATATATATATACTGCTGCATATGTTCTACATAGTTCTACATATGTTCTACATAGTATATAGAAAAACACTGACCTAGTGGCAGAAAACGGGTAGTGTGGGACCTTCACCCAGAGTGTACCTTATCAATGGTACCTGATTACAGGTGTGCAGAAGAAGAGCAGTGGCATGCCTGTTCTGGGACACTGCACTAATACTGCTCATACTGCTCCGAACCCGAGCATGCTTAAGATTCACTCATCTCTACTTGGTATTGATTGACAGCCATTCCTGAGCATGCACCGAGCAGGACAAGTCTTCACTGCTGTGTATCAATGTTCAGCAGCAGAGAATCCTTGGAGTGCTCGGATTGTATGGTCAGCTCTCCTGTCACACAGCATCAAAATCTCTGTAACCACAAAGTGACATTATACTGACTGAATTCTTACATAACAAAGAGCATTATCCACTGGAAAGCATGCATAGTTAATAATATAATTAGCCTAAGTTAATTTGTTTGCACCATGAAACTACTCCATAGATATCAATAATTTTTGTGCATTGACTGTCATTTGAAAAAGTAATTATAATTTCATATGAATGTAAATACCCAAAAAATTTTCTGTTTTACAGTTAAAGTCTCAGTTCCTTCAAATAGCTGTCATAAACCAGACGTTGAATGACAGCCTGGGCTCTCTCTCAGATGCCGTAGTTGGACTGACTGTATCCCAGCTTGAATCATTATCCCCAGAAGCTGTGCAGAGTGCCATCCTAACACTCCAGCAAGTCTCAGGGTGGACGAGGAGCCAGATTATAGTCCTTACAAGGAAGTTTCTGCACTCTGAGAAGGTATTGCGGATGTAGAAAACATTAAAGTACGGTTAGAAAGGCTCTCTGGCTGCTCTAAAGTGCACTTACATCTCTCGGTGTGTTACTGTGCCACGTAATGTGTTTGTAGTGTGCATTAACAAAAGACATTGATGACACAAATACAATATAAGAAGCACAGGTTGGCCTAAAGTAAAATCTATAACAGGGCCCTTTATCTGCAAGGTACTGCTGGTGTCTCAGGGACAGTGTCGGACTGGGGTATCTGGGGCCCACCAGAGGAAATGCTCCTGGGGGCCCACCAATCAAGAACCAGTGAGAAAAGTCATGTCAGTCAGTGTTTGTGTAGGTTCTATAGTTTGGGGCCCACCGGTGGATCCTCCGGTCCTCTGGTGGACCAGTCCGGCACTGCTTGGGCACAGAGGTGCGTTGGAGGTCCCCCAGGTACCAAGACCCAGTTGCAGCTGCTGTCCCTGCTTCCTCTAAAGCTACGTCACCACCTAGAATCATAAGAGAGAGGTCTTACCTCTGAGATAATTGGCAGTGCGAGATCTGGAAGCATTTTCTGTATTGTGTGGCTACCATAATAACATTTGTTATTTTTATGATTTTTTTTTTATATTAGGTTTTAACATATTCTAATATAAGTCAACTGGGAGAACTGGTGTCAGGAGTCAGTGCAGATTCCTTTTATGAGATGAATTACCGGGATCTTTTAATGGCTCTGAAAAGTGGACTCTCCCAGCATGCACCATATTTTACCACAGCTCAACAGGAAAGCATCCTAAGTAAGGTAACTGCAGATTTATTTCCTATGTGGTCTAATGAAATGGTTTCAAGCACACCTGCCACCCCAAAAAACATTGGACATGACACAGAGGGATGTAAAAAATGTTTTGCTCTGTGCTGTGTATTATAGCAGTTTCTGCTTTCTCTAAGTCTGAGCTGGAGAAAACTGACAATTAGGTATGGAGACATCAGAGGGAAAAACTGCTGAAAAATGCCACATACATCCAGTGGCTGTCTTTGGCACCAAGCACCCCAAGCGATCGCTTGGGGCCCCCAACATCCAGGGGGGCCCCCACGCCCCGCTCTTGTGCTCAAGACCGCTGGACAGGGCCGCTTCCCCGCTCGCTGCTGCCATCTGAACTGTAACTATGAGCACTCGTAATGAGCACTCATAGTTACATGCAGCAGCACTGACAGGGCAGGAGACATTGGCTCCCTTCCTGTCAGTCACTCTTGTGGCCGCAGGAAGGGTTTTCCCTGCGGTCACAAGTGGCAGCTTTGTCCTTGTGGTGCCGGCGCTCCAGTGACATCAACGGAGCATCGGCGCCAGGACAAAAGGAGTGCGGCCACTTGTGATCACAGGGAAAACCCTTCCTGCGGCCACAAGAGTGAAGAGAAGAGGAGACGCCAGGACCCAGGTGAGTATAAGTGTTTGTTTTATTGTGTTATATACTATATGGGAGGGGGAGCACACAGGGGTCTGTTTAACTGGGGGAGCGCACATCGGGGGTCTATATAAATGGGGGGAGCACACAGGGGGGCTATATATCGGGGAAGACACAGGGGGCTATATATAACTGGGGGAGCACACAGGGGGGCTATAGACTACTGGGGTTTCACAGAGGGGTCTATATACTACTGGGGGCAGCACACAGGGGGTCTATATACTACTTGGGGCAGCAGAATGGGGTCTATATACAACTTGGAGAGCACACAGGAGGTCTATATCCAAGTGGGGGAGCACACAGGGGGGCTATATACTACTGGGGGAGCACACAGGGGTCTTTATTCTACTGGTGGGGCACACAGGGGGTCTATATACTACTGGGGGAACATACAGGGGGTCTATATACTACTTGTGAGGCACACAGGTGGTCTATATATAACTGGGGGAGCACACAGGGGTCTGTATACTACTGGTGGGGCACACAGGGGGTCTATATACTACTGGGGGAACATACAGGGGGTCTATATACTACTTGTGAGGCTCACAGGTGGTCTATATATAACTGGGGGAGCACACAGGGGTCTGTATACTACTGGGGCAGCACATAAGGGGTCTATATAATACTGGTGGGGCACACAGGGGGTCTATATACTACTGGGAAACCCACACAGGGGGTTTATATACTACTGGAGGAGCACACAGGGGTCTATATCCAAGTGGGGGAGCACACAGGAGGTATATATCCAAGTGGGGGAGCACACAGGGGGGGGGGGTAAATACCCCTGAGGGAGCACACAGGGGGCCTATATACTAGTGGGGGAGCACACAGGGGGTATATACAACTGGGGGCAGCACACAGGGGGTCTATATACAACTGGGGCAGCACACAGGAGGTCTATATACTTCTGGGGGAGCACACGGGGGGCTATATATAACTGGGGGAACACACAGGTGTCTATATACTACTGGGGGAAGCAAACAAGGGGTATATACTACTGGGGGCAGGACACAAGGGGTATATACGATTGGGGGGAGCACACAAGGAGTATATATTACTGGCGGTAGCACACAAGGGGTATATACTACTGGGGGCAACACACAGCGGTCTATTGTTTTGGAACACGTGTCAAGGGGGGGGGCAGACATAACTTCGCTTGGGGCCCCAGAAATGCCAAGACCGCCCCTGCATACATCAGATAATGGCCAGAAGAACTCTTATTCCTTACGTACACATAGCACAGCAACTCCTGTTTATTTTGCATTTCCAGAACTCAGGCCTCTACCAGACAAGAAGTTAGGATAGTGGGCAATGTAAGACATTTCAATTCATACAATTCAGAACAAATTCTGTTTAAGAGGAAAACAAACATTCGGACATGTTCAGAGCTAGTTCTGTATTTATGTTGCTATATTAGCTTATAGCTTATGTTGCTATATTAGAGTTGCCTTTTGACTGATATAGATAGAAATATTAGACATTGCTTCAAGTACATAAGTGGGATGTTCTCCGTACTGTGCAGTTTGACCTTTTACTAAATCAATCTAAAAAGCTTTTTTCGTATTGATCTTTTGATAAAATACATGACTAATACCATACAGGTCAAGTATAGATCAATTCATTATTTCCTCCTTAAGAAAAAACTAAGTTTATAGATAATTGAACCCTTGAGACATTTTGTCCCCATAATGAAATATTTTGGGAAATGTGAAAGGAATCTGCTGAAAGTCCATGGAGACAAGCCAATGGTCCACCAATGATGTCTAGTGAATATGATGGACCTCAATACTACTGTTTTTATCATTATTACAATGCCAGCTTTCTTGCAGTGTACAGCCTGATGTTCTGTAAGCAATCTACTGTACATACAGCCTATAGAAGTTCTTTGTGCTTCTCTAGCTATTCTAAATCCTTAACTCTGTTGTGTAGTTTGCTCCGGAGTCTCCAGAAACTTCTGCTTTATTTGTGCTCAGATTGCGTTCTGCTAAATTGCTGGGGTACCTAGCACCCCCATGCATTTCCTATTGAATCAATGGGAACTCTGTGGTGCTGAGGCACTTCAAAGACCCCCATAGATTACAGATCATCACTAGGGGTACAAGCAGTGGCGTAGCTACCGCGGTCGCGGCGGTCGCCGCCGCTACCGGGCCCGCCATGAAGGCGCGACACCCGCGGCAGCTGCGCAGCAGCCGGGGACAGACCAGGAGGAGTGAGGATCAACGTGGGAGCGCGTTGTCAGGTGAGTTAAGTTTTGTTTTGTTTTTTTCAGCCTGCAGGGTGGGGGGAAAGAGGGGGGAATCTATGAGGGTGGGGGGAAAGAGGGGGGCATCTATGAGGGTGGGGGGAAAGAGGGGGGCATCTATGAGGTTGCGGGGGAAAGAGGGGGGGCATCTATGAGGGTGGGGGGAAGGAGGGGGGCATCTATGAGGTTGCGGGGGAAAGAGGGGGGCATCTATGAGGGTGGGGGGAAAGAGGGGGGCATCTATGAGGGTGGGGGAAAAGAGGGGGGCATCTATGAGGGTGGGGGAAAAGGGGGGCATCTATGAGGGTGGGGGGAAGGAGGGGGGCATCTATGAGGGTGGGGGGAAAGAGGGGGGCATCTATGAGGGTGGGGGAAAGAGGACCATCTATGAGGGTGGGGGGAAAGAGGGGGCATCTATGAGGGTGGGGGGAAAGAGGACCATCTATGAGGGTGGGGGGAAAGAGGACCATCTATGAGGGTGGGGGGAAAGAGGACCATCTATGAGGGTGGGGGGAAAGAGGGGGCATCTATGAGGGTGGGGGGAAAGAGGACCATCTATGAGGGTGGGGGGAAAGAGGACCATCTATGAGGGTGGGGGGAAGGAGGGGGGCATCTATGAGGGTGGGGGGAAAGGGGACCATCTATGAGGGTGGGGGGGAAAGAGGGGCCATCTATGAGGGTGGGGGGGGAGAGGGACCATCTATAAGGGAGGGGGGAAAGAGGGACCATCAATAAGGGAGGGGGGGAAGGGGACTATCTATAAGGGGGGGGGGGAGGGGACCATGTATAAGGGGGGTGGGAAGGGACCATCTATAAGGGAGGGTGGGGGGAGAGGGGGGCATCTATAAGGGAGGGAGGGGGGCATCTATAAGGGAGGGTCAGGGGAGAGGGGGCCATCTATAAGGGAGGGTGGGGGGAGAGGGGGCCATCTATAAGGAAGGGTGAGGAGAGAGGGGGCCATCTATAAGGGAGGGTGAGGAGACAGGGGGCCATCTATAAGGGAGGGGGTAGAGGGGGCCATCTATAAGGAGGGGGGAGAGGAGGCCATCTATAAGGGAGGGGGTAGAGGGGGCCATCTGTAAGGGAGGGGGTAGAGGGGGCCATCTGTAAGGAGGGGGAGAGGAGGCCATCTACAAGGGGGGGTGGGGGGAGAGGGGGCCATCTATAAGGAGGGAAACATGGAGGGAGAGAGGCCATCTATTTGTGCGGGGGCAACATAGGGGGAGAGGGAATACACAGAGGGGGGCATATATTATTAGGGGGTCACATAGAGTCAGGGCTACCCACTAAATGAGGGTGTAAAGGGGCCAATACAGATGTGCAATGTGTATAGAGATGAGGATGGTGCCAGAGTGAGGAGCCTAATATGTCTGTCTGGCAGATTCTGTGGATTCGTGGCTCGGAGAAGTTCTCATAACGGCCCAGGGTGGATGGAGAAGATGAAAAGGAAAGAACTCTGATGAGAAAAGACGTCTCCTGTGAGTCACCTGATATAACTGCACTGTAATGTATATGGTGTATAGAGCCTGTGTAGAGCTGGGGTCACCTCTATATGACTGGATGAGGTAATTTAGTATACTGGATTTTGTCAGTAACAATATGGTGGTGATGGTAGTGTTTGTGGTGTGGCAGTAATGTTTCCTTCCTATATACTGATATTACTGGTAATATTGGTCTCAGTATACAGGATTTGGTCGGTAACAGTATGGCGGTAATATGTACGGTGATAATACTTTCTCTTCCAATATGCTGGTGTTATTGGTAATATCTATCTTGGTGTGTATATATATACACGCACCAATAGCATCACTTGGTCGCGAAAGGAGGGGGGGGGGGGCCCAAGTTGGCCTCTCGCACCAGGGCCCAGGAGACATTAGCTACGCCCCTGGATACAAGCAGTAGCAACCCCCTACTAGATAGTCATAGTGGAACACCTCTAGAGTATGAGGCAGATGTACTGCAGAATTTAAGACTGGATAGAAATATATAAAGTGTATTACAGTACTGGCAAAATAGAGGAGATTATTATTCACTCACTGCTAAAAAAGTACATGGATAAACTGCACAGAAAGTGACTTGTGGTGCTAAATTTGAATAATCTGTATAATGTCAATTTTGCACTGATCTATGGGGGAGCTGTTGTGAGGGACAGGGCCAGGACAAGGGAAGGCCAGGGTAGGTGATGGCCTAGGGTGCCATCTCCTGCTGAATTACAGGGGGCGCAATTTTCCCCTTCAGCCTCTGTATCTGTATGTGTGTGTGTGTTAGTGGAATGTGTGTGCTAATGGAGTGTGTGGAGCATAATCCTGTGTGGTTGTGGTAGAACTACAACTTCCAGCATGATCCTGTGCGGCTAAGGTAGAACTACATCTCCCAGCATGATCCTGTGTGGCTGTGGTAGAACTACAACTACCAGCATGATCCTGTGTTACTGTGGTAGAACTACAGCTCCCATCATGCTCCTGTGTGGCTTTGGTAGAACCACAACTCCCTGCATGATCCTGTGTGGCTAAGGTAGAACTACTGCTCCCAGCATGATCCTGTGTGGCTGTGGTAGAACTACAACTTCCATCATAATCCTGTGTGGCTATGGTAGATCTATAACTCCCAGCATGATTCTGTGGCTGTGGTAGAACTACAGCTCCCAGCATGCTCCTGTGTGGCTGTGGTAAAACTACAACTCCACCATCCTAAGCCACCCCCAATGCTCCTCTCCTGGACCAGAGACAGATGAGCAGTATGAGCTTCCACTCCACCTTTTCCTCATGGGCAGAAACAGTGTCATCCTCCAGTGGCAATGGCTCCCTGCGGACCAGATATAGCAGCAGCATATAGTCCAGCCCTCCACCTCTCTGAGGGACAGTGAACTGGCCCCCTGTGTAAAAAGTGTAGGGACCCCTGCTATACACTATGTGGGGGCAGCCAGGAAGCTATACTGTATGTGGGGGCTATACACTGGGGGGCACCATTTGCATTCTCTGCCTAGGGCACCAAAACTCCTTGTCCTAGCCCTGTCTAGACCACTACACTACATGGTTAATGGGGCAAATGGGGTGGTATCAGGGCTGTATTACCAACTGCTGCTGCCCTAGGTTTTAAACCTGAATCCCCTCCATCTTCACTCACTAATTAGCATTATGATTTTCTATTTCTGAACATCATATTGATATCTGATCAGTCTTAGGCCGCGTTTCCAATTTTATTGTACGGCACCACATGCAGCCGAAACCAGACGTATGGCCACTAATCCTGGTAACCGCACATGAGGAAGAAAAGGGAGCCTTGTTTCAGCCACATGCATTTTTTACATGTAGAAACATTGTCTGAATCATGTCTTTCATGATTTTTAACTGCTTAAAACATAAACAAATTTCCATGTTGACTCAATGATTAGAGCCGTCTGCATATTGTCTGAGGGAATTCTCACCACAGGATTGGTAGGTTGGTAGGTACAGTAATAGCTCCAGGTGTCACATTTACCACCGCCACACCAGAACTGACCAACACCACCATACTGTGACTGGATAACACCGCCACACCAGACCTGAGCAATACTGTCCTACTGTGACTGGATAACACCGCCATACCAGACCTGACCAATACCACCATATTGTGACTGGATAAAACCCCCATACCAGACCTGACCATTACCACCATACTGTGACTGGATAACACCGCCACACCAGACCTGAAAAATACTGCCCTACTGTGACTGGATAACACCGCCAAAGCAGACCTGACCAATACCACCATACTGTGACTGGATAAGACCACCATACCAGACCTGACCAATACCGCCCTACTGTGACTGGATAACACCGCCACACTAGACCTTAACAATTACTGCCCTACTGTGACTGGATAACACAGCCATACCAGACCTGACCAATACCACCATACTGTGACTGGATAAGACCCCCATACCAGACCTGACCATTACCACCATACTGTGACTGGATAACACCGCCACACCAGACCTGAAAAATACTGCCCTACTGTGACTGGATAACACCACCAAAGCAGACCTGACCAATACCACCATACTGTGACTGGATAAGACCACCATACCAGACCTGACCAATACCACCATACTGTGACTGGATAACACCGCCACACTAGACCTGAACAATTACTGCCCTACTGTGACTGGATAACACAGCCATACCAGACCTGACCAATACCACCATACTGTGACTGGATAAGACCACCATACCAGACCTGACCAATACCACCATACTGTGACTGGATAACACCGCCATACCAGACCTGACCAATACCACCATACTGTGACTGGATAACACCGCCACAACAGACCTAAACAATACTGCCCTACTGTGACTGGATAACACCACCATACTGTGACTGGATAACACCATCATACCAGTCACCCTCTCTCTACTTCCCTCTTCCCGAAAAGACACCAGATTTAATAGCAAGTCAGAAAGGGAGGTGTAAAACTAAAAAAAATTGGGAGTTGAAAGACAAAAAAAGTTGCTTTTCCCCCTGCTCCCTGGTGCTGCCCTAGGCACCAGACCATGGGTGCCTAGTGGTAAATACGGCCCTGGGTGGTATATTTACAGAAGCAGGGTTACATAGCAAATAGGACACCTTAAAGAAGTCCGGCCAAAATTAATTTTTGATATGTTGTTACTTATAGGGCTATTTCCCTTAATTTAGTAGATCAGGAAGTGTTAGAATTCTCTCAGATCCAGTGACGTCACGACGAAAGGTGTAATTCCTATGGAGTGTCCAGCAGGGGGCGCTCTCTATATAGAAGTCTATGGGACTTTATTGTTTCTATGGATTTCTATGTAATGTAGTGTAGTGTACAGTGCTTTATTGAATGAATACATCTATGGAATACTTTGGGGAGCAAGTGTCCTTGCTCCCCAAAGTATTGCATAAATGTATTCATTCAATACATTAGGATATCAAAGTAAGCCGCTGATCCGCCGCATTCCCGCCGCACTCCCGCCGATCCGCCGCATTCTCGCCGCACTCCCGCCGATCCGCCGCATATACACTGAACTACAGCTCCCATCATCTGCTTATAGTATGAACAGGTGATGGGAGCTGTAGCTGGGTAATGGATATCACTTGCCTGCGATCCCCCTGCGCCCGGCGGCATAAGCAGTGGGGAGCCGCTTAGTACACAGGAGCGCTCCCCCCCTCCTCCTCCTCCTTCTGGGAACCTTCCCCCTATAGCACTGCTGACTCCCCGCCTGGCCGCCGCTCTCCGCTCTCATATACCGGCTCCCGATGCTTCCTGGTGTCCGCACTGATGCATCGGGAGCCGGTATATGACAGCGGCGGCCAGGCGGGGAGTCAGCAGTGGTATAGGGGGAAGGTTCCCGGAAGGAGGAGGGGGGAGCGCTCCTGTGTACTGAGCGGCTCCCCCCTGCGCCCGGCGGCATAAGCAGTGGCATCACAGGCAAGTGATATCCATTACCCAGCTACAGCTCCCATCACCTGTTCATACTATAAGCAGATGATGGGAGCTGTAGTTCAGTGTATATGCGGCGGATCGGCGGGAATGCGGCGGATCGGCGGGAATGCGGCGGATCGGCGGGCTTACTGTGATATCCTAATGTATTAAATGAATACATTTATGCAATACTTTGGGGAGCAAGGACACTTGTATTCATTCAATAAAGCACTGTACACTACACTACACTACATTACATTACATAGAAATCCATAGAAACAATAAAGTCCCATAGACTTCTATATAGAAAGCGCCCCCTGCTGGACACTCCATAGGAATTACACCTTTTGTCGTGACGTCACTGGATCTGAGAGAATTCTAACACTTCCCGATGAGATGTCCCCAGGCCAGGGCAAAGCTGTTACACAGTATATCTCTAGTCCCTTCCCTCTGTAAACAGGCTTGTTTCTACCTGACACTGGTAGCTGGTTACAACTAACTATACTTGGGACTTTAGGCCTTACTTTGACACTAGAACCACCCGAAGACTATAAAGTCTGGAATAACTGTGAATTTATAGACAGATAATTAGACTTAGTTCTCCCCTGTTACTAGAAGGTTCTAAGAAGCAAACCAACCAAAGAGAATGCTGTTCACCTGTAGGTGGCAGCAGAGAGCATTCATTTGTATGTGTTTCATATGGAGCTGACACAGGGCTCGCTGCTGCCACCTCTGTCCCTGACAGGAACTTCCAGAGCATAGAAGTTTTCTTTCGGAATTTGCTACTGCTTTGAACAGTTCCAGTTACGAACAGAGCTGGCAGCAGGGGGCACTGTGTCAAACTGGAAAGAATACATCACTTCCTGCAGAACATACAACAGCTGATAAGTACTGGAAGACTTGAAATCTTTAAATTAAAGTAAATTTATATAACTTTCTGACACCAGTTAATCTGACTGAAAAACACTTCTGCCTGCTCATCGGCTCCTGCAGCACTCCTCCTTATGCATATTCCTAATGGCATTCTGCAGTCATGTCCCTCTCTGCCACCACTCACCTCACACCCATTAATACCCACTACATATATTATTCCTTTTGTAGTTTTACCAGTGATTATATCCTGATACAAAGTCCATTAATACCATATACTTTTTCAGTTCTTCCCATGCAATGTAGACAATTCTTTGAGCATCCATTGTCAGGCTACATTTTCAAAGATATCCCAGTCACAGTGTCCAGCTCTATTTGATGACGCTTATTAACAGATTGAAGTTTATAACCTGCCGTACAGTTATATTGTTCCCATTCATGATATACAGAACAATGATGGCTGTCATATGTCCGTGCTGTGTTTTTTCTCATTAGCTGATGTCTTCTGGAGAATTTCACACAGTTCTGGCAGACATGAGTGGAGCATTCTTCAAGCAAGTGTCTCTATCCCAACTGCTGGCACAAAGGAACCTGGACGTTACAGAACTACACGACAAAGAGATGAGAAGGAGTCAGGTAATTATATATTTAACCCCAGTGCCCCTCATCCATGAGCCACCATCCATGCTGCGAGTGGACACTGAGGACTTGGCAATGCTGAAGTCTCTCGAGACTCAGGACAGAACAATCCACAGTCATTTCTCTCTTCTGTAAGAGGAATCACTAATCTGCTTCTTATACATAAAATTCATGTTGAGCAAGTATTTCCTGAGAAGGAGATTGTAGTGTTGTTGAAGAAATTGCCGGAGGTAGCTGTCACCACTTGACATGACAGCATTTGTTCATTCATTGCATGGATTTTCAAAGGGAGATGCTGAACCCAAGTCTGTTTTATTGCAATTTGTCATACAGCGGAATATAATTGATTGTTCCCAGTTATCAGCCATTTCAGGCCCCGCAGATGCTGGCAGTAGTGTTCTTTAATGGAAATAATATGCTTTCATATGCTGTTTTTGAAGCCAAACTAAGAGTGGATTAAAAATAAAGAGTAGAATTTTTCCAATAAAATTTCCCTCCGTTTACGATGCCCTTCTTACATCAAAACAGCACATGCCCCGCCTCCCTGACTGAGAACTCTTCTATCCCCAATAATATTACTGTACATCACCTGTTATTTGCGTCACATCAATGGGACACAGCTTGTATCATGACCATTTAAATATCTGCTTGTTCTGGGCTTAGGAGTCTGGTGGGTGGTCCTAATCAGCAACTGACAGCTTTATCTGTATTCAGTCATTGAATGACACTGCCCACTGGACTCCAGAGGCCAGAATAGGCAGAGATTTAAATGACGACTGATCAGAACTTTTCATATCTTTAGAACATGTCAAAAGTTTGTGAAGTGACAGGTAAACTTTTATTTCTTTTGTATTCCAGGCTCTTCTTTTGTTTGAGGTACTTGTGCCCCATGTACCTCTGGTGAATCTGCTGAGGTAAAGTGCTCCACAATTCACTGTTCCATAGATTTCAGCTATGAGCCACATCAGGATGGTTTACACTTTTCTGTACTGGGGCCTCACTACTTCTAGTGCCAGGTGCTAGAGCCAAACTTTATACTGCCATGTATTCAATCTGTGCTTGTTCATTTCCGTGGACAGAATACACTCTACGAGCGACTATAAGAGATAAGTGAACCTTGAGCATAACTGGTTTCTTCCGAACTGCCTGGAAAACATGGATACAGCCATAGGCCATAGGCTATATCCATCTATTCTATGACTCCCTATGACTGCATCCACCTTTTACAGCCACCGGTAATCACATACAGAGCGTTCAGGTTTGGATGAACCCAAGCATGTTCAAGGTTCGCTAGTGGTGGTTGATCGATTACTGAGCTGTGATTTTGCAAAACTCACAATTACAGTATAAGTGCAGAAATGGACGAAACATAGTCACTTGTAGACTATGCTTGGTCCACTGTAATGAAAGGTTTTACTAAATGTCTGTAATGTTTCAATAACACATCACACCCATGGCTTTCTTAGTTGTTTGGGGTGTCCACTATCAGGGGTAGTTATATTGATATGCAAGATTGGGTGTACCCAGGGACTTATAGTGAGATCCTCATATGACCAGCAAACAAGTCACGCCCCCCCCCCCCCCCCCCTGGATGCTCACCACTCCAAACTTTTCATAGTTAAATCTATTTTATCCCTCACATTTTCTAGTACGGGGCAGCTGGTGAAGGGAATAACGTGTGAATACATAGACAACATGAGCAAGCCAACCTTCCTCAACCACTACAAGCTTATAGAGAAGAATCTGCCATTACTTTCTCCACATCAGGTAAATTGTGGTGCATTAAACTACTACTAACTCCAATGAGACGTACCTCCGCACCTGCCCGAACACGGCTTAATCAACTCGGGGGTTAGCTGGTTGGCTTAATCCTGCCACCGGACACATATAGACGGTGCTCAGCAAGCTCAGAAAAAGTCTCTGAATGTCATGCAATGTCCATGGACGTGTGCCGCATCATCTTTACCTCTATTGCATGACATTAAACTACTACTGTATATAATCTTTCTGTACAGTCATACAACATGTCACAATAGGAAACCACTTAGGGGAGACTAGGAAAAAATTGTGTCCTGTGTCCAAAGGGCCTGTTCACACTGAGCAAAAGCGGCGGAGAATCAGCTCTCATGGAATTCTTGTGGAATCAGCGAGGAAAGTGTTTTCCACCCGGAATCGGCTCTCACAAAATATCTTGCAGCGGAGTTCTGCCAGCAGAAGAATGAACATGTCCATTCTTCTGGCGGAAAGCAGATCCGTCATGGAACGTTTGGTGTTACAGATGAGCGAACCTGGAGCATGCTCGAGTCCATCCGAACCCGAACTTTCGGCATTTGATTAGTGGTGGCTGCTGAAGTTGGATAAAGCCCTAAGGCTATGTGGAAATCATGGATATAGTCATTGGCTATATCCATGTTTTCCAGATAACCTTAGAGCTTTATCCAAGTTCAGCAGCCGCCACTAATCAAATGCTGATCGTTAAGGTTCGGATGGACTCGAACCCGAACCCAGTTTGCTCATTCCTATTCGGTGTCAAAATTCTGCCGTGTGAACTGCAGAGCGAAGTTTCCATTGAATCTGCCAAAATTTTAAGGGCGGAATTTTCAGTGCAGATTCAGCGCTGAAATTCCGCTGCTTTTGCTTAGTGTGAACGGGCCCAAATGGACATACAGCGGCACAGCCCCTCGCTGTACGGTTATCAGAGCGTTGTGTACATCACATGACCAGGACAGATCTTCATCTATTGGCAGTAAACAATTAACATTTCCAATGAATAACTGCAAGCAGCAATGGTAAAACCATGATGTAGTCATGCAGATAGTATATTTTTGAATTGTGGGACAATCATTATCCATAGAATAACTTATATTTTCTGAAACCTTAATATGCCTTTGAGAGCCGTGTATTAGAGTCAGAGATGTGCTGGATTTAGCAATATTAAAAAAGCGTGTTAAAAGTTTTGCAAGTAAAACAGGTGAAAGTAGTGGTTGCATCCAAGCCCTGATGCCTAAAAGTCCTGGGGGAGAAAAGGGTCGAGTTTGGATTACGAGAGATAAAATATGGAGATCCCCTTTAAATAAGGCTTACTAATGAAGTATATTAAAGCCAGGATGGAGACCTGGATGCTCCTACCAGCAAAGATTATGGCATCAGATCAAAGAAATGCAGTGAGAATTGATGGCATCACAGGTGGTTGGTATCAGTCATATTTCTGCCTACCTTTATAATTTATCTTATTTATTATAATGTTATTTATTAGACGCATAGGGCATGTATTCCTTCATTTTACACTACCCAAATGTTGTCTGCCTTTTCAGATCCATTGTCTTGCATGGAAATATTGGAGGGTTTCCCAAGCAACCATCCCTCCATTCCTGCTGGCTGTGCTTCCGTAAGTTCACAACTTCAAAGGATTCGGGAAAGAACTCTTTAATAGTAGACTGCGGCTTATGTAAATGAGAAACAAGGAAGCATCACTTAGTTCTTCCCAAGGCAAGAAACATCCGGCTTTGATCTTTATGGCAGTGATGAGAAATGAAATACATGGTATCACCTGGGTCAGTCAGTGCCCAGCGGCCATGCCACATGTAAATGTAGAATATGAGAAGCGGGGACTTGTGCTCCTGATGGGGACAGGGGAGGGGGATGCCACTTTAAGGCTATGAACTATTACAACATTTTCAATATTGCAAAATCCTTCTCCATCTAAAAATAACAGTTTATTATTTTTAGCTAAATGATCAGCTGATTTCTTGTGATTCACATGTGTTTCATTACAGTCAACACCCGAAAGCATAAAGAGCTGTAGAATTCCTGAATTTTATGAAAGACTTGAGTCCGCTTAGTACCTTGATGTACTTTGTAGACAGTTTTGGTAGTCAACACTAGCAAGAGATCCGCAAAAGATGAAAAAAGTTTTGATACACTACTTCAAAGCGAATCTTAACCCACAATTTGCCCCCCCCCCCATACCTTTGGATAGCTGCTTTGAATCCAAGATCTGTCCTGGGGTACGTTCGGCAGGTGATGCAGTGATGGTCCTAAAAAAGAACCTTTAAACTTGCAGCCATTTAAATACATTGCTATTGGCTTCACACAGGGAGATGTGCGGCCCATAACGATATATTTTTAGCACTGTGTAAAAGATGCCATCAGCCGAGTAGCAGTTGTTTTTCTGCTCATGAGCTGACCAATGTCACTTCTACACAGGCAGATTATTGGCCAAATGAGCCTTTCTAGGAACACTCGTTTTCGATAATCGGCCCGTTTAGCCACCCACATTACCTGGAATATTAGGTGTTATCCTGTGCTGTTTATAAAGTGAGGCATTGAGGGTATTTGGAAACCTTCCTTCAAGAGAACCTATCACCTAAATTTCACTGTCCCTATTATGAAAGTTTATCTTTCCCTAAGTCTATCTATGAAGATACAGACTGCCTTTGCAGTCTGTATCTTATACTTTACCCAATTCTGTTTTACGGTGCAGCAAGGCAGGGTGCTGCCGTCTTGATGACGTCACTTTGCGTTGCATAGCTGGAACGCAAGTGCCGTAATCAAGATGGTGGCGCCGGCCTTGCTGCCACCATCTTGTTCGGGCCGGGCGCCACCATCTTGATTACGTTACTTGCGTTCCACCGCTGGAACGCAAATGACGTAATCAAGATGGCGGCGCCCGGCCTTGCTGCCGCTGTGGATGACGGGGGCTTCCTTTTGAAAAGAGCCGGCGCGAGACAGTGAATTAAAAAGTGAGTAAAATAAAAACGCGGCCGAAAAAATAAATAAAAGTATTTACAAATGTTAATTAAATAAATAATTACATTGAATTAGGGAATAATTTTTTTTTTTAATTCCACCGTGATTGGTTCTCTTTCAGTATTCTTTAGATTTGCATTTGCACATTGGGGTACATTTATGAAACATGGTGTAAAGTAAAACTGGCTCAGTTGCCCCTAGTAACCAATCAGATTCCACCTTTCATTTCTCACAGATCTTTTGGAAAATGAAAGAGGGAATCTGATTGGTTGCTAGGGGCAACTGAGCCTGTTTTTCTTTACACCAGGTTTGATAAATCTCCCCCATAGTCTGCCATGCTGGTTAGGCTCCCAAGTTCATAGACGATGCATAACTCAGAAACCTAAACCAGCTTAGCACGCTCGCATTGTCTCGGTGTAGTAATTTATATTACTACTTGATGATTTGTGGATCACCTTTTCCCTTTCAGGACGGAATATTCTGCTTCGCATCTTCTCTGCAGACAGTGGTTAATCGGCCTAAGGAAGACAGATGTGGACTCTTTGCTGTTACATGCCAGCAAGAAGGATTTTGTAATTAACAAAGTGAATCAATGCCTGGTAAGACTCTCAGCACCGCAATCCTGTGGCGAGATAAAACAGCCTAATGTATAATTCACATTATTTTTGGTTAGACGTCTCACAGAGAAGTGTCTGGCTTCAGTTCACCCACATGGTAATGGCCAACCACGTACCATAGAGAATCACTGACTGTGATCTAACCTATGATGCCATCTCGGAGATATCAGCGCACACAAGAATAAATAACCGAGCCCTCTGTCTTTCAGAACAATTCTGTTGCCGATCTGTATCAGCTCGATATGGTTGGGAATCTCATCTGTCACCTGTCTCCGAGCATCTTAAAGACCGGAATATCCTCAAATGTGATTGTGGCCGCACTAAATCAGCTGAAGGCCTGCTCCGGTCTCAGCCAGGAACAAAGTAAAGCAATTAAATACAGAATTTTGGAACATTATGGGTAAGCAAGTTTCTTTTAGTCTGTCAGTGCTCGGTTCATAGATAAGAAGCTTTGTCTCTCTATATTATCGGTATATCTGTGTCCTGTATAGAAACCCATTAAACTGGACGTCTGAAACAGCCCAAGATATGGCGCCCTTCTGGAATCTTCTGACGAAAGAGGAGATGATGATTATAACTGGGAAGGTATCACTGTTAGTACTTAGAAGGCACAATACAATATTGGGGTGCAGGAATTTCTTGGTTTCTAGCCCAAATAGTGTTTTCTGGATGAATGTGTCATACAATGACATATTGTCTAAGGCTGGCCATATGCGATATATGTCTGTCTCTCCCAATATCTTATATACTGTATATATGCACGTTCAGCCATTGTCAGACTGGAGTATTTGGGGCCCACCAAGGGAAATGATCCTGGGGGCCCACCAATGAAGAACCAGTGAGAAACGACACATCAGTCAGTGTTAGTGCTGGTTCTAAAGCAGGGGGCCCACTGGAGGATCCTCCGGTCCTCTGGTGGGCCAGTCCAACACTGCACTCAACTCAGCTAAGTATACATGTATTCTGAAAGGTGAGAGGGGGGTAAGACACAGACAGATGCTTCTGACAGTGGCATATCTTCTCAAAGAAAAGGATTGGGCATGTTGAAGTCCAGCTGCCTGATGCTTTTCTCTTCTGACAACCAGGGGAGAATTAGGAGGCCCCTATAAACATTACAAAGTTGGATATTTCCATTGAATTTGGTGGTTTCGACCAATATTAAGAGATAGAGTAACACTTTCTGGAATAACGGCCGTTATTTTGAAAATCTTGTGTGAATATAGCCTTAAAGTGTTTTTCCAGGTTAAAACAATTGATAGATTATCTACAGAATAGGATTTCAAGCAGTGCTAGCCTGGCTGCCCTGCCGTCATCTGTTCCATGCCCACACTACAGTGAGAGTGGATCTAGAAGCAGTTGGCTCTGTTCTCTGTATAGCAGTGGCCAGCGCCAACTTAACAGCATCATGGCCCCCTTTAAGTGGGACGGGGCCATAATAGCCTTCCAGTCTCTTTCATTCATAGTAAGGTCACAAAAATAACAGTCCTCAGACTGACAAAGACCCGTTACGGTCAAAACGTTGCATTTTACTCAGTTTATGGAATACAGTTTTGAAGCCATTTTCACCATTCAGACCTTATGTATTATTTGATCTCAGGTTGTGTCATGGTAAAACTGCTCTTTTTGTTTCGATCTTACGAAATAGTGACATTAATGTGACACAACTGCAACATGTGAACACAGCCTGAGCAGAAATAATGAGGCAACCAATTAGGCAATGATATAATGACAGTAATTGGAGGGAATCAAGCCTTTAAGTATGCAAATTTTCAGCAATTTGCTGCTCAAGGCTTTCCACATATTCCACACGCCTAACTCAGAATCTCAGCACATATTCGGGAGGTGGGGACGAAATGTTCCAAAATTAAACGTGTGAGAACTTTCTAAATGTCATGACTCAGGTCAGCAGAATAAATGCAAGTTTCCTTTACTGAGCGGTGGTGTATATGGCATTTCTTATGTGTACCCTTTTCTCCTCACTTGGGTTCAGTTCCAGAAGCTGGTATCAGAGACTGTATCAGGAGCAGCCGCCATTGCTCACAGTGATGAGATGCTATCAGGCTTATTCAATACCATTCACCTACGCCGTGCCAACATATCTGAGCCTGACCAGACAGCAGGTAAAGCCTATTATCCTGCTTGTTAGTCACATTCTGCAGACGTCATAAGGATGCCATCTCCCCTCTTCTCTTTGGTATTCAAAAGCCTCATTGTTTGCCAGCTGCCAGACAAATGTCTTTTCAGGTATTGAATAGCCTGAATTATTAAGATCTAAAAGAGAAGAATTGTGATGAGGTCCTGTTCCGAGATTTGGCTGGAAGATCAAAAATCAAATTTTTCCTTCTGCATGACTGAAATTTGAGCATTTGTATCTTTTCTTTTTAGTATCTTTTTAGTTTTTTAGATCTTATAAGATTAATATGTTCTAATAGCTAAAACATTATTGGTGGATAATAACAAAAATTGAACAAGAAACCATTCACATATCCAAAAAGAGGTTACACCTGGGACTGGTATAGAACATTGTGTAACGTATTAGGCTATGTTCACACTACGTGAACACCCGGCCGTTCCGTGACCCCGTGACTTAAGTACTGGCCAGGTGATCTTTCCAGCCGCGGTGCTCTGATGGGGGCACATCAGCGCACGCCCGCATCAGAGCTTCCCATAGCCCGCAGTGAAGCAAGCAACCGGAGCCGCTTGCTTCACTGTGTGAACTGACAGGTCTTTCTGCGGCCAAAATTCACTGAATTCCGGCCGCAGAAAACTGACATGTCAGTTTTTTCCGGCGCCGCATGGGATCCCGGCCGGAGCGTATACGATGTGGGTACGCTTCGGCCGGGATCCCAATAAAAATAAGGCTATGTTCCACCCCTCAAAACTACGGCCGTAGTTCTGTGGCGAGAACTACGGCCGTAGTTTTACGTAGTGTGAACATAGCCTTATAATATAGGAAGAAGTAATCTTCGTTCACGGCATCATATGTAGTGACCAGAATTATCAGTACTGGGGATAATTGCACCAGATATACTGCTTCTTATGGCTATGTTCACACTATGTATCTGTGCGTCTGTATTTTTTACGCGGCTGGAAATGTGCGGCTGAAACTACGGCCGTGGGAAAAAATAGACATGCGGCTGAAAACATACGGTCATTTACTTGGAAATCTGGTTCAACTAAAAATAACAAATAAAATCTTTAGAAAGTGATGCAAACACCTCTGGATGCATCTGGGAAAGCAGGGAAACAGTTTACAGGAATCGCTATTACCGGGGTTAGCGATCCTCTGCAGTAATGCCGATGCCTCTCATGGTTAATATATTTAATTAATAAAACACATTTTCTTTGTAATAAAGTCACTTTCGTTGTTCAATAATTAAATTTAAACGAATCCATCATTTTGCAATAAAATATACTGTTAAAATAAATATATATATAAATAAATGTATATTTATATATATATTTATTTTTTGACTGTATATTTAATTGCACAATAATGGATTTGTTTAAATTAAATTATTGAACAACTAAACTGATTTTATTACAACAAAAATGTGTTTTATTAATTAAATATTAATTAGTACAGGAAGCTCCATAAGCCATTAATTCATATTCCCGGTAATAGAGCATTCTGTACTAATCAACACTTTACTTTAATTAAAAAATCAAATGTTTCTTCTAATTATGTTATCACAATAGCATTATTAGAAGAAACATTTTGAATTATATGTGCACTCAGCTGATTGGCTGATCGGCTGAGCGCACATATATAGAGCCGGTCCGCAGTACAGTGACTTCATTGTGCTGCGGACCAGCGAAGAGGCAACATCGGGGTGAGTATACAGCTCTCACCACCCCCTCTCCAGCACTGTACCCATCCCAGTAAGGAAGGGGGGTCACTTAACCCCTTCCTTGCTGGGATGGGTGCAGTCTGACATCAGTCTGGCCCCCAAGGGGTTAAGGGGGATGCAATACATCCTCCCTTAACCCCTTGGGGGCCAGACTGAAAGCAGCAATCTGTAAAGATGCTGCATACTGTAAGGTGCACAACACCAAATAATTAAAAAAAAAATGCATAGGGTCCCCCCTATTTTTATCACCAGCCGGGTTAAAAACCAAGCGACAGCAGCCTGGTAACACCAGGGTGGGAAGAGCCATTGGTTTAGGCCCTCCCCAGCCTAAATCTTACCAGCCTGCTGCCGCACAGTCCAGGAGCGCCAATTTTGACGCTCCGGGACCACTGGCACCCGGCTCTTCCCAGTACCCCTGGTGGCATTGGGTACTGGGGTAATAATGGGGGGTTAGTGTTAGCCATTTTATACCGGCTAACACTAGGCCCCGACTTAGTAATGGATTCCGTCTATTAGACGGCTTCCACTACTAAGTCTATAAAGTAAAGAAATAAAGACAACACACAAATGAAAAAAAATGTTTTATTCAAATAAAAACACCCCACACCCCTCATTGACCATTTTATAAAAAAAAACCACACCAAACAACCGCTGGTCATCGTCGTAGTCCATGGAATCCGACGTAATCCACAGGATACCGATATCTGAAAAACAAAAAGGGAGAAACACACAAAAAACACACAAACAGGAGCACAACACCCATCATTGTGAGCGGTGTTGTGCACCTTACAGTATGCAGCATCTTTACAGATCGCTGCTTACAGTCTGGCCCCCAAGGGGTTAAGGGAGGATGTATTGCATCCCCCTTAACCCCTTGGGGGCCAGACTGATGTCAGGCTGCACCCATCCCAGCAAGGAAGGGGTTAAGTGACCCCCCCTTCCTTACTGGGATGGGTGCAGTGCTGGGGAGGGGGTGGGGAGATCTTTATACTCACCATCTGATGTCCCGATGTGTCCTCTTCGCTGGTCCGCAGCACAATGAAGTCACTGTGCTGCGGACCGGCTCTTTATATGTGCGCTCAGCCGATCAGCCAACCAGCTGAGCGCACATATAATTCTAAATGTTTCTTCTAATAATGCTATTGTGATAACATAATTAGAAGAAACATTTGATGTTTTAATTAAAGTAAAGTGTTGATTAGTACAGAATGCTCTATTGCCGGCATATGAATTAACGGCTTATGGAGCTTCCTGTACTAATAATATTTAATTAATAAAACACATTTTTGTTGTAATAAAATCAGTTTCGTTGGTCAATAATTTAATTCTAACGAATCCATCATTGTGCAATTAAATATACTGTCAAAAAATAAATATATATATAAATATACATTTATTTATATATTTATTTATTTTAACAGTGTATTTAATTGCACAATGATGGATTCGTTAGAATTAAATTATTAAACAACGAAAGGGACTTTATTACAAAGTAAATGTGTTTTATTAATTTAATATATTAACTATTAGAGGCATCGGCATTCGGCATTATTGCCGGCTATTTTTGAAGTACTCCGTACGGACCGCCTGTCAATCCACGGCCGTGAATTTGCACAGTTCCAGCCGCAAACAATGGTGTTGTTCATTTTTTACGGGTCCGTTTACGATCGGGCCGTAGGCTCATACATAGTGTGCACTGTGCAGCCGTATATCGTATACTTTCCAGCGTACGCATGAATCGGAAAAATACAGCCGATGATTTACAGCCCGCACTACAGCCGCACAGATACATAGTGTGAACATAGCCTTAGGGTGCGTTCACACGTACGTGCTCCTTAAGGATGCGTTCACACATGCAGCAGAATTGATGGCACAGATTTGATTTGCTTTGAATCTGCAACTTGAAATCTGCAGCAGATTCTGAATGTGTAAACGCATCCTATGGCTATGTTCACACTACGTAAGTTCCACAGAAATCAGAGGCGTTGTTTTAACAGCCGTGATTTCTGCGGTACTTACGTAGTGCTGCAGGCTTAGGGAATCCCTGCCGGAGCGTATACACTCCGGCCGGGATCCCTAGCAACACCGTAGAAAACTGACATGTCAGTTTTCTGCGGGCGCTATTCAGAAAACCCTGTCAGTTTACACAATGGAGTGAGCGGCTCCGGCCGCACACTCCATTGTGTGCTGTGGAGAGTTCTGATGCCGAGGCGCACGGATGTGTCCGCATTAGAACTCAGAGACGCTAAAGATCATCCGGCCAGTACTGCAGTACTGGCCGGGATGATCTTTTCTGAGACTGGCCGTTCCATGACCCGGCCAGGTCACGGAACGGCCGGTCTCATACTACTTGTGACCATAGCCTAAAGGGGTATTCCAGCCTCTAACACTTGTCACCGCACAGGATATGTGAGAAATATCTGATTATAATGGCATCTGACCATTAGGCCCCCTGTGAGAATAGGGACCTGAGTCTCTTTTAAGATTGAAGCAATGGGTTGCACGTGCGTGAGGCCACTGCATTCATTGTCTAGAGTGCAGGTGGAAAAGTGATATCAGTATATAGATAAAAAAAAGGATCAGGTTATTCACAATAGCCAAATCCCAGAGCTCAGCCTCCCTCTTCTTGCACAATTACCTCTGTACAGGTCACACAGCATGCCTAGAAAAGTGTCCCATATAACAGGGTTTCCTACCATCTATTTTCCCAATGTCCATGGGGCTTGCTGTAAAGCATATATCTAAATGCTGTTAAAATCATCTCAAGCAAGATGTCTGCCCCCATAATCATAAACTCAAAATCATAAAAAAGAAATAAAAAAAAAAGTATTATTAGAAAATAGAAATAGATTAGGAAAATAGAACGTGTCTCAGTAAAAAAATAAAAATAAATCTTAGTGATTAAAGTGCCAGTCAAGAGCAGACATTGCAGAATAGTACCCCCATGCAAGACTGGTATGTGAACCCTATGCCACAGTGCTTGGTATTTGTGATAGAGTTCCTCAGTATGGCTTTTCTAACAAATTATTTGCCTATTGTATATGATTAGTCAGTGACTACTCAACTATGATGTATCATTAGATCAAATCTATTTATGTGTCAAATATAGATTGTATAGGCATCAGAGCGCCCTCTGCTGGTACAGTGATGATACTGGGTGAAGCCAATGCATTCTGGACATCCGAGGAGCTGCGCTGCATGGCCATAGACACTTTTGCTAAATGTGTTCACATCCTTGGGGCTCTAAGAAGTTTTAATCAGTCTCAGCTATTCGTTTTGAAGGAAAGGGCAAAAATGGTAAAGTTATGGTACTTTGTACAGTCACGGGGCTCAGGATGAAGTGTACATTCAACTACACTTATGAAATTGTTCAAATCTTATCTCAAAGGTTTGGGGTCCATTGTCAGAGTGGAAAAGTTATCACATCGCCACACTGGGACATATAGCCACTTCTCTGAGTGTCAGCGAGATACAAGAGCTTCACCTTCACTCTACAGATATGGTGTCGGCACTCACTCAGCTGACAGGATGGACTCTTCTTCAGGTGTGTGGGCTGTATAGGGTTTCTGTGCTGTTTTATAGTCATGTGCATGTATAAAGAAATTTGGAAAGTCTTCATACTTTCACATTTTGGTTTGTGAAACTTTGTATTTATTTATTTTCTTAAATCATGCTTTCCCCCATGATTCTGCGCTCAATACTCCCTAATGAAGTGAAAACAGAATGATAGAAATCTCTGCTTATTTATTAAAAAGGTAAATTTTGAATATTGCATTCATATAAGTATTGAGAGCCTTTACCTAGCACTGCTCCTCATCCTTGCCCTATTCCTATGAATGAGACAACATCGCAGTACCTGGCATCACCCCTAGGAGCAAAGAGGAGCAGTAGTATACACTAAAGAGGCTGCAGCCTTCACACCAGAGCTGTCAACCCTTCAAGCAGCTGATCAGGCGGGATGCTGGAAGACAGACCCTCACCAATCTCATATTGATGATCTGTCCTATGGATAGGACATCAGTTTTATAAGGGAGGATAAACCTTTAACCTGAACCTGCTCAGCCAGGAATATAGTAGACATCTTGTATTTACAGCCCAGGATTTCCATTTACATGTCCTGTGGCCTATTCTATTGTTTTGTATTAGGAGAACTGTTCTTGATTCAACTGTTTAAGGTGACAATGTATTAAAGTGTCACTGTCGTTATAACTTTCAAAACCTAAATCAACAGTAGATGTGAAATTAAGCAAGTTTGCAATTTACATTCATTATTTATTTTTTAGTTATCATGTCTAAACACAGGAAGTCCAGTGTTTCCCAGGCCATCTCACAGAGAGAAGGCAGTCATGTGACTGATGGACACATTGAGCTGTGACTCTCTGTACTGGCCGGAATTTCTGGTTTTAGGTTTTTTTTTTTCAACCAGCACAAGTCAGAAAATCTGCCTGCAGGAGACTGGACCTGCATTTCTGGTAAGTACAGCGGTGTTTTACAGCATGATAACAGCAACAAAATAATTAATGTAAATTGCAAACTTGCTTTATATCACATCTACTGTTGATTTAGAAGTTGAACGTTATATCGACAGGTACACTAATGTTGACAAAATGATTATAAATAAGGATATGGATATTAGTTATGGTTCATAATCTACAGGAACAGGCCATACTTCATGGTTTCCTTAATGATTCTGGAAAATCAATGAAAGATTTGAAGAGCTTTGAACTGGCTGGATTGGGAAGAAGTCTATGTGCTGCTGACCCTGAGCAGATCGAGCAGATCCACACATTGGAGTTTAGGTAGGTGTTCCTGTAACATTATGTACTGAATGTCATACATGTGTGGTCTGTGTATGCACATGATCAATTCTCATACTGCTCTGTATGTCCTCAGCTCTGTTCATCCCATTCTGCATGTGCTTTATGGAGCCCTCCAGAACTACCATACTGATATCATGTGCTTAGGATAGACCATAAATATGATACTGCTAAATGTCTGACCACAGACACCTCTGCTGATCGGCCACGTTGCTCCGCCCTAATTCGTAGATCATGTTCCCTCAGCCCAAGCCTATTACATGGCTTCTACAATTCTGGTACACGACCAGTGACGTGCTATGATGTTACCCGTAACGCTACTCCTGTGGCAGTTGGCTGTGCACTACTCGGCCAGTGATGGTAACTGTCGTGATGCCAGTGCCAGTCCAGCACACAGGTGTGATGCTGGTCTGTAGTGTGCCCCAAATGGTCGGTGACCTGTTGGGTTGTAGTGGGTACCTTGGGCTCTTGTCACGGTAGTCATGAGTGGCAACTGGCCCATTTATACTATCGGTACCGCCACCTACAGAAAGGGGAAAAATAACTCAAGGTGTGTGGTTTGTGTGTATGGGTGCTGGCGTGTATTAAGGATAACAGTCCCAGTGTTGTAATAATAGAACAGTTTAATGTAGAATTCTTCAATAGTACAATACACTCTTGTAACATAGATAAATCTTTGCTACAGACCTTAGTGCTGGAACTTGTTTGTGCTTGAGGAGGTACTTAGAGAAGTAGAGTAGAAGAGAGGTAGTTGTAGTGATGCTTGGAGAGTTTAGTAGAGTAGAGAAGAGTTTGTCAAAGGAGCCCCAACCCAGTGTAGCAATGTACTCTGCCTGAACTTTGAAGAAATACTTTAGAGTAAAATACATGTACTTGTACCTGTGTTTAGCCTATGTCTGATTACCTTGTGCCCTACAGTGTTGAGCTACCCTTCCTAATAGGGTAATCCAAGCCCCAGTCATGGTTTTCTGGGTGTAGCTAAGCTTTTAGGCCTTCCCAGTCACCTGCATTGCGAGATAAGTTACGTAGACCTCTTTTGGTAGCTTTGTCTTATCCAGGTTAGTTCCTCTTGTGTTTCAGGATACTGCCCTGCACTTTTTAGACATGTTCTTGGCGTGGGTTAGGGTGTTCCTGGACTCTTCTCCCTTTAAGTGCTTAGCACTGCATAGTAGGTATAGTAGGAGTAAATAAAGAACTGGTTGTCTCTAGCTGCATCTGTACACACTCGTGTCTAGACTCAAATGCACTTTGTCCCTGTTAGGGTTTCTGGCAATGGTAGGTTTTTGCTTCCTCTCTCTCTGAGAATCTGGTAGGAACTTCCTCCACCTGTGTCTCCTCCTACAGGGGCCTAAAGAGAACTTCCCTGTGAGTGGTGGGGATGAGTGTGTGCAAAAGAAAGAAGAGATTTGCTTGAAGTAGAGAGCACCTCCTATTGATCCCTAGTAACACATGGTACATATAAAACATAAAAACCCATGACCTTCCTTACCTGTGCAATACATAGAAATACAAAATACTGACATCTAGTGGTGAAACTGTAAAGTACCCTTCATCACCAATTAAACTGAAAAGAGGAAGCTTTTTGAGAGGTGCTAAGGGGAGATAAAAACTACTCATTTGATTTGAAGTATGGTGTGATCAGTAGAGGAAGTTATTGACCAACAGCTAATGTTATGTGTGGCCATTGAGGCTATGTTCACACACCGTCAAAATGACGGCCATATAATAACGGACATTGTTCTAAAATAATTTTTACCTAATGGGAACATAGCCTTAAACTGATGAAAATGAAAGATTTAAAGGGTGAGTCCAATGATGCAGTTGCACATGCTCTCCACTGTTCCGCATGAAGAGGCGCAGCTCACGCCAGCAGGTCAGGTTACCAAGGCAACCATGAAATATGGTTTTAAGGGGCTCTCTGGTGATGAAAGGTATTTTCAAATAAATAAATGAGCACATATTGGCAAATGATTATGTTAAATAAAATGTCATTTTACTACTTTTTGTAGTCTTTCATGTATTCCTTCTGCTTCTGATTCAAACTGTCAACTCTGTCATGGCTATTGCCTCACTTCCTGTCTACTGTACATGCTGTAATAGACTTCCTGCTATACACTCCAGCTGGGAATTTATCCAGTTCTTTCTTCCTCCCAATATACCGTGTTCTCCCCCACTCCCACTATTAACCTCCCTGCACACACACATATTGGGAGGTTAATAGAGTTGGCTAAATCCCAGGCTAAAGTGTACAGCAGGCACAGGATGGTATGGTAGACAGGAAGTGATAAAATGAAGACAACAGACAAGATAGTATGCAGCAGAAGCAGAAAAAAAAACACGGAAGATTAAAATGGTAGAAAAATAACAGCTGAAAATAGGTTTTGTCATCAGTAGACAACCTCTTTGAGCCTGATTATTTGTAGTTCAATAAAAAGATTAGGAGTGGTTTGGTAAAGGAACACTTTGTTTGTTTTCTTAACATTTACTCTGTGATCAAAGGTCTTCAACAATGCCAAATTCTGTTATATTAATATAATAATAATAATCATATTAGTATCATCAGCAATATGGCACATTCCAAAGATAGATGACATCATATGCCTAAGAATAAGCTTGTATGTATATATACTATGACATCATGCTGTAAACTGTCGGGGTGATTCTTGTTTTCCTTTTTCTTTAGTTCAGTCATTTCAAGGATCGGCTCTTACCCCTGTAATCCGAGAGTCCTGCAGGCCTTTAAGAACAAGACAGAGAAGATTTATGGGAAAACTGAAAAGTGGAGCCATTTTCTTCTGAATGACATTGGCCACATAACAGGTAATATTTACATAGTTATGGTATGTAAATGGGCCGAATTCTGCGGCAGAGAGTTCTGCCTGTCTCAGTGTGCCATACATCAGCGGATTATAATAGGTCCATTTTGGGCGGTAGCCCGGGGCCCTGAGCTCCTGGGGGGCCCATGGCCACCCAAAAATACATAATTTCAGTGATGTATTGTCTCCTGGCTACAGTTCTGCCATGATTTGCAAACAAATAGCTGTTTTTTCACCGCAGTTTTGCCCAAATCAGGGCATCATGACATTATCTATCCTGTACTATGAACACCACGCTAGTTCTGCCAAAATTACAGTGGGGTGGGGGGGGGCAGACTTGGTGAACAGCCCGGGGCCTATGGTAAGGTTAATCCGCCCCTGGTGCCATAGCCTGTCTATGGGAGAGCGCACGCTCCTCAGCAGCCACCGCTTTCCGCTCCGCGTGATTCCGGCGTATTTGCTCAGTGTGAACATACCGTAACATAGTGACATAGTTAATAAGGTTGAAAAAAGACAGAAGTCCATCAGGTTCAACTTAGGGAAACCCTAATGTGTTGATCCAGGAGAAGGCGCAAACCCATATGAGGCAGATGACAATTGTCCCATCACAGGGAGAAAATTTCTTCCTGACTACAATGGTAATCAGAATAATCCCTGGATCAACGTATCACCAGAGATCTAATGCCCATAACTTGTAATATTATATTTTTCAAGAAAATAAATTTCTGCTGCCACTTTCTTGGGAATGACATGTCATACTGGCAGTGACTATTATTCTTGTTGTGTGGTCTCCTTTTCCAGCTGGTTTTAGTAAAGAAGATTTCAGGACACTTCATCCAAGACTCATGCCCTATATTCAGCCTTCCGCCATTAAACTTATACCTGAGGAGATATTTAAGGTAATAAAATAAACAGTATATATGGTGAAAAGTATATGGATCTTAGTGCAAGCAGGTGTAAAATCTAGCTCGCAGCCATGTACTCTGCATTGACAAATACTGGTAGTATTATGGATCCTACTGAAGAGGTCAGTGCCTTTAAAATGGCGCTGTCATAGGATCCCACTTGTGCCACTAGTCACTACCTGAAAACTCAGGTCTGCAAGATCTCAGTCAACTGTGCAAATGTTATTAAAGGGGTACTCCGGCGAAAGAGATGTTATCAAATCAGCTATTGTCAGAACATTATAAAAGATTCTTTCCAGTCTGACACAGTGCTCTATGCTGCCACTCCTAGCCGTGTTAGGAAGTGTCCAGAGCAGGAGAGGGTTTTCTATGGGGATTTGCTACTGCTCTGGACAGAAGTGGCAGCAGAAAGCACTGTGTCAGACTGGAAAGAATACATCACATTCTGCAGGACATACATCAGCTGATAAGTACTGGTTAGAAGCAGTTTACAAACCTTTTATAACGTTCTGACACCAGCTGATTTGTAAATTTGTTAATGTAAAATGTGATTTCCATTTACAATGCAGGCGCCCACATTATATCTTTTTTTAAGGATCATAACACAGAGCTTATGCAAACCTATGTGGGTATTCACATGGGTGTGTGAAATAAAAACATATTTAAAAAATACAGTATGTGCGACTTTCATCTATTATACAGCTAAAAAAAAAAAACTACAGAAGTCTATGAAGATAGAAATATACATCAATCATCAATGTTGCATATGATTTTTTAAATGTAATTCAATTTCCTGTCTAGAAGGCTCAGTATTTACTGTACAATACAGTGGTACCTTGGTTTAAGAGTATTTTAGTTTAAGAGCTCACAGTTTTTCAAAATTATAACTTGGTTTAAGAGTAGAGATGAGCGAACCGAGTTCGAGTCCATCCGAACCAGAACGATCAGCATTTGATTAGCTGGGGCTGCTGAACTTGGATAAAGCTCTAAGGTTGTCTGGAAAACATGGATACAGCCAATGACTATATCCATGATTTCCACATAGCCTTAGTGCTTTATCTAAGTTCAGCAGCCACCGCTAATCAAATGCCAAAAGTTCGGGTTCGGATCAACTCGAGCAGGCTCGAGGTTCGCTCATCTCTATTTAAGAGCATTGCTTTGGTGTAAGAGCTCCCTGTACTGGGTGGGAGGGGGAGTGGGGGAGGGGCATGGTCTGCATAGCGGGGTCTACAGCCCTGTTCTTTCACCCAGGAAGTCTCCCTCACCTTCCAAATCATAGCAGATCCACTTCAGGCTGGGGCTTACATCAGGGGACAGGACTGTGGGGGTGATCTCTGCATAGCTGTAACCCCTCTCTCCCCAGACAGAGAGCGCTGCATTATGTGCCCGCATATACCCTGCTCATTCCTTTATGTTCCCTGCAGTCTGTCAGTCCTTGTGTTTCCCATCCTCTTCATTACTGTACAGTAACTTATAATATCACATCATCATATTATTTTTGTTGTTTGGAACCAATTGTCTGCATTTCTATGATTTCTTATGGGAATATTTGCTTTGGTTCAAGAGTGGATTTGGATTACAAGCAAGAGAACGAATTATGCTCATAATCCAAGGCACCACTGTGTGTGTGTGTGTATATATATATATATATATATATATATATATATATATATATATAAATATATATAAAATCTGTACGAAAATAGAGACAAATAGAGAGAGAATATCATTTTAGGAATTACAATTTAAATTGTATTCTTTTCATTTCTTAGGAGCTGTCACCTGAGCAGGTGACGAACCTTGGACCTGAGAATGGAGCAATGGTTACAGAATCCCAGCGAGCCCTGCTGAATAGTGCACAGCTGCAAAGCCTTAGGCAGGCTCTAGAGGGCAGAAGAGCGAGCAGTAACACGTCAGTACTGGTGACAACACACACCACAACCACAGCAACCACGTCTCCTGTATCCATGAGTAAGTAGTCAGCTGTGTGCAACACCCTTGGATACTATGTGCATCTTAGGTATAGTTTAGTTACAGTATGTATGGTAAAGTCTCAGCAAAGTTTTGAAGCATTTTCCATTCTCCAAAATGTAAAAAAAAATATCTTATTTATATACTTTTAAAATACATATCTGTTTAAGACTATGGGGGAAATGTATCTATTTATTCGACAAGAAAATTATTTTTAGATGCCACTTTTTTTCTGCCTGTTTTGACTATTCACCCCAAAATTTGCTAATTTATCATTTGTTGCATATTAAAAATTCGCAGAAACTGGTGCACGGCTACATCTGGTCAACTATTTTGCGACAATTCTTTTCACTAACTTATGAATATTTTGTTAAAGCAAATGTACCACTAGGTACATCGCTTTGTGTTTTTTACATGAACAGACTGGCACTGGCGCAGGGATGCCAGTGGCACAGTCCTTTTTTTGTACGGCCACCCGGCTCCTGCACACAGCGTCGGTCTATTTCTCGAGCACCGGCCGGCATGAAGCACTGGAGGTGGGCCCCCCGGCCCTCAATGTGATGATCTCCTCTGTGATGCGTCACAGAAGGGAGTGGGTTTCATCTCTCTGGGGGCTGAGGTGCCCGCCTCCAGTGCTTCATGCCGGTCGGTGCTCGGGAAATAGACCGGCGCTGTGTGCAGAAACCAGGCGGAGGTTCAATACAAAGACCGCACCACTGGCATTCCGGCGCCGGCACCAGTCTGTTAATGTAAAAACACAAAATGATGTATTTCGTGTTACAGTCACTTTAAATTAGTCCTTTTCAGCTGGGTAAAAAACAGACAAATACTCTGTTGAAGAGGTGCACATTTTAAACTCAACAGTAAATGTCCCCCTATGTTCCTACTACGTAAACGTGATGGCCGTCTTTCCGGACTGCCATCATTTTAGTGCCAAATTATGGCCTTCTCTCGGTAATGAGAGCTGCAAATAATATTCATGATCATCAGCCGTCCAAAAAAGATGTCCGCAAAATCCCATTGTGGGAACATAGCCAAAAGAGAACCTACCTACTTTAATGCTGCCTGAATCAGGAGTCATTGGGGCTGTTCCCAGTGGCCTCTGCCTGCTCCACAAAGTTTAGTGCACTTGGTGCATCATCTGCCTGCCTAGTCTAAGTTATAAGAATAATGGAGAACCCCTTGATTTTAATGGACTCTCTACCACACAGGTAAACCTATTAGAGAAAGTCCTGTGATCAGCTGGTGTCAGAAATACGTGCACATGTAACAAAGTTGATTTAAATTAATAAAGCTTACACAGTGCTTAGTGACATCAATGTAATGTACACTATGGGGGAGATTTATCAAAGAGTGTAAAATTTAGACTGGTGCAAACTTCTCCCAGCAACCAATCACAGCTCAGCTTTCCTTTCACCAGAGCTGGAAGCTGAGATGTGATTGGTTGCTATGGGCAGTTTGCACCAGTCTAAATTTTACACTCTTTGATATATCTCCCCCTATGTCCTACTATGTGAAAAAAAGCCTTCTAACCAGAACAATGGGGTTTTCAAGATTAGAACAATTTCTTATTGTGTAGTCAGTTTGAAAATTAAGCAACATGCAAGTTTAAAGGGAATCTGTCACTAGCTTTATGTCACCTTAAATGAGGGCAGCATAAACTAGTGACATAAATGCTGAACAGATCGGTCTATTACTTACATCATTTTGTTCAGCCGTTCTCCTAATATGCAGGAGAATAGGATTCTTGCCGCACCCCTACTCCCGCCCTCTAGCTGCTGATTGACAGCTGACTGCCTATACACAGCATGGATAGATAAATGCCAATCAGCAGCTAGTGGGCGGATTTTCAGCTTCTCATGAATATTCAGGACTACTGAGCTCACACACACAACGGAGAGGACTACTTATTGTACATGGTATTCAGAAGGACATTTCTGAATCAGTTGCACAGAACAATATAAATGATACATCATTCTGTTCAGCTTCTCTATCACTAGTCTCTGCAACCCTGAGATAGGACACCATAAACCTGCTGACAGAGTCTCTTTAAGCGGTGGCACTGTGGGCAAACAAGCCAACTTTTTTAATAACATTACATTGGCAAGTGGTTTTTTTTTTTGTTTTGTTTTTTTGCCCTTCACATTTCTGTTAAAAAGTGGAAAAAGAAATATCCTGGACGATGCCTTTAATGCTCAACAGGCCTCAATAAAGGCTGAAAGCCATATTATATTTCAGCTTACATTGTATTACAAGTAGAGATGTGCGAATTAACTGTACAAACAAAGCAAAGTGCTTTGTTAGCTCGGCAGTCGGCATATTTGCCGGCTGCTTTTGAACTCTGGATCCAGCTTTTCCAGGTACCCGGAGCAGAGCGGCACGGAGTTCAAAGGCAGCCTGCAAACAAGCTGACTGCTGAGCTAACAAAGCACTTTGCTTCACTTGTAGTGTTATTTTCTCATCTCTAATTATATGCTATAAGTCTCTATAGGCATCCAGCCCAGTAGTAATATACTGGTTTGCTCATCTCTAGTAGTAAAGATTTTCCACCATAGGAATAATTTTCTATCTTCTTCTGTCTTCCAGGTGTGACGATAACAAGTGACTATTGCATTGTGTTTGCTCTTGTTTGTCAGTTGCTGTATCCATGAAGTCAGTGACGCTGCAATATATATCATGACCGGCCGCCCTGCTCTCTGCTTTTTTACAATCTTCCTGACCTTTTTTGGGGGGTTATGTGTATATTCACCCATATTGGGGGACACAAAACACCCTTAAGTCTGCCAGTTATATTGTTAACCATTTTTTTTAAATACATTGCTTTATATATACTGTACACTTATGTGAGCAAAATAAAATCTTTTTATGTGGTCGAATAGCTGTTGTATAATATATGGTTAGAGTCACACAACCTATACAACGGATATATCCATAGCCTATAACGGACCAAACGTAGCTCAAAACAATGTCTATTAGAAAGCACTGGTGACTATATTTCCCAATACAAGGACATTTAACAATAAAAACATAACTTTCAAAATATAAACCAAAAGTAGATGTGAGATAAAGCAAGTTTGCTGTTTACATTCCTTTTTTTTTAACTTATCATTGAGAGCACGGCACTTCCTGTTTTCTCTTTTTTTCTTAAATAGTCAAAAACAGGAAGTCCTGTGTAACCCAGGCCATCTGAGCGCTCACAGATAGAAGGGAGTGATGTGATTGATGGACGCATTGAGACGTGACTCTCTGAACTGGCCGGATCTCCTGTGTTTAGTCTGTTTTTTTTTTTCAACCAGCACAAGTCAGAAAATCTGCCTGCAGGAGACTGAACCTGGATTTCTGGTAAGTACAGCTTTGTTTTACAGCATGATAACAACAACAAAAATAATGAATGTATATTGCAAACTTGCTTTATATCACATCTACTGCTGATTTAGATTTTGAAAGTTATAACAACGGGTACACTTTAAGCTTAGCAATTAGCTGTAAAGAGATGTTCTACAGAGCACACATAGCCTCCTATGGGGCCATAGTTATATTTAAAGTGTACCTGTCATTAGAAAACAACTTTTGACATGTGACAGAGACATGTCAAAAGTTTTATTTAGTCAAGATCTGAGTGTTCAGACCACGACCGATCAGAAGAATGAGTTGAGAGAAGTCATTGAGCAATTTTCTCCAGCTATGAGTGCTGTTAGTGATGTATAGCTATCTCCAAAACTAAGAAAAAAAAATTCCTGCATTTCTGAACCTTCCTGAAAAAGCCACCAATGCTCTCCATATTCCATCCTCTACTTGCCTCTACTAGTTACATAGCACTGTTGTTAATGTCTCTTCTTGAATGTGCATATGGAAAGGTCAGAGGTGTGCACAGGGCTGCCCTGTTTAGAAAGGAGCTCTAGCTGATGGCATAAATTGAGTAGTTTGTTGCTACTTTTGAGTGGACACAGTGAGGCAAACCCGTTGCTTGCATCAATATATAGTGATGTCGGTGAATATGAGGGTCAGGTTTCATGGAAAATCGCTGCCTGATCCCTTTGTTCTTGGAGAGATAAGCCATGACCAGACCAGTATGACTGTGGCTTACCTCTTCCCTCTCCAAGGAGACAGTTCTGAACATACATGTGTATGAGGGGAAGGATAACTTATTAAAGGTGTATTTCCAATTTTAGTCCCAATGAAAATAAGGCTCCTCCTCATGTAAGCCTGCCTATTTCAGAGGGATTGGTTGATCATCTAATGTGTATTCTGCCCTTCATAAATTCCTCTAATGGCAGATGTTGGGGGAGAAAAGGATCAGGCATGTTGAATTCCAACTGCTTAATAATTCTCTTCTTGGGGAGATAAAATACTATCAGTATCGGCAGCAACTTTCTGCCTGCTCCCCATTTATAACACCTTAAAGGACAAGTGCCATGAAAAACTTTTTCCCAGTAATTGAAGCACATTACAAAGTTATATAACTCTGTAATATGCTCCAATCACCTATCTGCCTCCCTTCCTTGTCTTTTCCCCCCTCCACCCCCCACCAGGAAGTGTCCTAACTCACACAGACCTAATGACTGCCGTCACCGTCACCAAGCTCTTCTCTCACCTCCTTCTTGTGAGGATAAGTCATCAGCAGGAGGGCTATTTTAGGTCCTGTTACAGAAGCCCCCCCTCCCCAGTCCAAGTGATGGCTTGCAGTTGTTCAGCCAATGGGAGCTGAGCATGCCTGTCAACTGACAAGGCAGGGGAGGGGGGAGGCTAGTGTAACAGGAGAAGGAGCTGAGAGAAGAGCTTGGTGATGGTGACGACAGTAATCAGGTCTGTGTGACTCAGGACACTTCCTGGTGGGGGGTGGAGGGGGGAAAAGACAGGGAAGGGAGGCAGATAGGTGATTGAAGCACATTACAGAGTTATATAACTTTGTAATGTGCTTCAATTACTGGGAAAAAGTTTTTCATGGCACTTGTCCTTTAATGTTCAGTCGAGCCAAGCGTGCATGTATATGGGGAGTATGAGGAAGAAGGCAAAAGAAGGGCATAATTAATGATTATGAACATTATTTACGTCGGTCATTTTCCCATTGTGTGAACATAGCCTTAGGCTACTATTCCAGCAATTAATAAATGAAGGCCGGGTTTACACTCTGTAAAATAAAATTTAAAAAAACAGGTATTAAAAGTATGCGTATGTTATTTAGTTTTAATTTTACAGTGTGTAAACCAAGCCTTACAGCTCTATATGAAAAAACTGGAGCTCCCACCCCCTATAAAGCTAAGTTATTAGCGCTCTGGAATCAAGGGCACTTGATTAGAGTAATAATAATGATATGTTAGTATGGAAGGTTGGATTTAGATATGACATGGTGTTACTATCTGGACAATTAAAGGTCTTGCATTAGCTTAAAAAAATAAAAGCTTAAAGGAAAATTGAAAATTCGGCAGGGGCAGAGGGAATTCCATAACAAGAACGAACTTATCTCCCTGCCTTGTCTGTGGTGAACAGCAGATTCGGGAACCCTGCCAGGCTCTGGGATCTCCTCTGCTGCCGACATCACAACCCAGCTGACTGACAGCCCGCTCAGTCAGTCAGTGCCTGGGGTGGGACACAGCTCTACTCACTGATTGGCTGAGCAGCCAGTCCATCAGCCGGGACAGGTGTTTTCCCCTAAGTCATGACGTCATCGCAACTCCATGGAAAAGGACTTCTAGTGGGGGTCCCAAGGCCATTCCTGCCGCTCACTGCAGGCACAGTTAGGGGTAAGTGCGTACCCGTTATCAAGTCCCCCCCCCCCTGCCCCTGCCAGCTGCCAGATTTTCAAAACGGACGAATTTCTCCTTTCAATCTCCTTTAAACCTCTGAATTTAATGTGCAGAAGTAGAGGAGGTGTAGAAGTGATTTACACTATTGTAATGCGGCCTGCATGCTTGCGTGGTGACAATCTTCCCATCATTAATAATAAGTGAATAGAGTACGAGCAGCAGCAGCGAACAGATGATTATGAGATGACCTGCCATATGTGTTTTGTCGTATATGGTAGCGGTGCCCAGGGGAGGCAGTTGTATCACAGATGAATAATACCTGTGGGACGCCGCTCTCTCCATAACATGATGTTCTCACTTTGATGCTTAATAATTACCGTGTTTACACTGTTACAGAGCAGCTTTGCTGGAGAGGCACGCTCCATCTCTTACCAAGGTAATGCCATTCACCGCAGCACTGATTAACAACGAGGCAAGAGAATTTCATATGCAAACTAAAAGCGAGATAGCAGACTGTGCTACGGTTCTGTCCCCATCTGTCGGTCCAGGTCACAATGTGTAGCCCCCAGCCTATAGATTGCAATGTAGACTAGCTAGGGCAGAGGTGGCAGGTTCCAGATGCCATAGACTAGAACAGCAGCTCTGCAGGCAGTGTGGAAGGATAATTTAAGTAACATTGACACAGTCTGGGCATAATTTGCAATTGGTGGTAGTAGATGTAGCACAAGGCGGGGAAGTGTTCCCAAGAGGATTGCTAGTAAGGACAGGAGGTGCAGAGGCAGACAGAGGCTCAGTTGTTGAAACAACTGTATAAAGTAGGGACGGACTAGGACGCAGCCTGAAGGGAGTCCCTCATGACAGGGATATGACAGGAAAGCAGGGAGGGGGAAGAGAGATGAGGAGTTTAGCTGGTGGGGGCTAGGTGGTAATAATTGGTTAGGGAGGGGGTGGAGGTGATGAGTGGTGACCCCGGGGGAACTCAAAACATTGGGGGTGATTGGATTGGGAGGGGTTGGAGTAGGCGGTGGGGGGGGCAGGTTATAAGTGGGACCCACTCTGAGACATCTGCAGCAATTTGGGTTTAACTCCCTGAAAAATCAACCACCCACCTGTCCTTAATTTTTGTTGGGAGTGGGGTGCTTTTTGTTCTTCATGGGGGAATGGTGGGGGTGGCCTTGCAGCTGGAGGAGGATGGAGTCATTCCTTTACTGCTTGTCACAGCAGCTGTGTGGTGGTGGGGGTCCTCGAAATTGGAGTCGGTGGAATGGACTTGGATGTGGTGGGAGGGAGCCTTAAGGCCCTATTTCACGGAATCATTATCGTTCATAAATTCGCTCCAACAACCGCTCGTTAACGATAATCGATTCGTGGAATTGGTGTAAACGACATACGACAAAGGCGAAATCATTATATTGTCGCTCAAAATAGTTTTTTAGCATGTAGAAAAAAATTCGGCGGTCTTTTTGCTCTTTTGCTTTTTCCATTTTATGTTTAAAAGGCCATAGCGCTTGCATTTTTTCACCTAGAGACTTATATGAGCCCTTATTTTTTTGCGAAACCAATTGTACGCAATGACAGGCATTATTTTTCCATAAAATATGCTGCGAAACCGGAAAAAAATCATTAGCGCTGTCAAATTGAAAAAAACAAACAAATTTGTTTTGATTTCGGGGAGTTTTGCATTTACGCCGTTCACCCTATGGTAAAACTGACTTGTTATTCATGTTCCTCAAGTTGTTACGATTACAATGATATATAACTTGTATAACTTTTATATTATCTGATGACTTTTAAAAAATTCAAACCATTGTTAACAGATATATGTTCGTTAAAATCGCTCCATTCCCATGCTTATAATGCTTTTATCCTTTGGTCTATGGGGCTGTGTGAGGTGTCATTTCTTGCGCCATGATGTGTTCTTTCTATCGGTACCTTGATTGCGCATATACAACTTTTTGATCTCTTTTTATTACATTTTTTTCTGGATTTGATGCGACCAAAAATGCACAATTTTTTGGCGCCGACGCCGTTTACTGTGCGAGATCAGGAATGTGATAAATTAATAGTTCGGGCGATTACGTGCGCGGCAATACCAAATATATTTATTTATTTGTTTATTTATTAATTTATATTTGTAAAATGGGAAAAGGGGGGTGATTTGGACTTTTATTAGGGGAGGGGATGTTTTATCAATAAAAACACTTTTTTTACTTTTTTTTACATCAACTAGAAGTCCCCCTGGGGGACTTGTATATACACAGCACTGATCTCTCATAGAGATTAATGCTGTGTATATACACAGCAAAGATCGATTAGATCGGTCATAGATTGCTTTGGCCTGCTGCAGGCCACAGCAATCTATTGCCGAGCCGAGATCAGCGTCATTGCGACGCTGAGGCTCGGCACATTTGGGTGATTGGATTGGGGTGGTGGAGTATGTGGGGGGCAGGTTATAAGTGGGACCCACCCTGGGAGATCTGCAGCAATTTGGGTTTAACTCCCTGAAAAATCAACCACCCACCTGCCCTTAATTTTTGTTGGGAGTGGGGTGCTTTTTGTTTTTTATGGGGTATGGTGGGGGTGGCCTTGCAGCTGGGGGAGGATGGAGTCATTCCTTTACTGCTTGTCACAGCAGCTGTGTGGCAGTGGGGGTCCTCAAAATTGGAGTCGGTAGAATGGACTTGGATGTCGTGGGAGGGAGCCTTAAAGGGAACCTGTCACCCCCCGTGCCGGGGTGACAGGCTCCCGACCCCCCGTTAGAGACCCCTATACTTACCTCATCCCGCCGGGTCCCGCATCTGGATTCGGTCGGGTCCCGGAGATCTCAGCCGCTGCAGCCCGGCGCGCGCGCTGACAGATGAGTCCAACGCTCATAGAGAATGACGGAGCGCTGGACTCTCCCGTCATTCTCTATGGGTGTTGGACTCATCTGTCAGCGCGCGCGCCGGGCTGCAGCGGCTGAGATCTCCGGGACCCGACCGAATCCAGAAGCGGGACCCGGCGGGATGAGGTAAGTATAGGGGTCTCTAACGGGGGGTCGGGAACCTGTCACCCCGGTACAGGGGGTGACAGGTTCCCTTTAAGGCCCTATTCCACGGAATGATTATCTTTCATAAATTCGCTCCACCAATGTGGAATTGGTGTACACAAGCGATTGACAAAGGCAAAATCATTATATTGCCACGACGCTGAGGCCCGGCACGGGCAGAAGAATGCCCCCCCCCCCCTGCGCGCAACCGCATCGCAGGGGGGAGATCCCTCCCACTAGACACCAGGAACGTGAGGTCTGAAGCACTTCAATGCAGCTGTCAGGTTTGACAGCTGCATTGAAGTGCTTAATTAGCCGGCGCAGCAACAGGACCCGCGCCGGCTAATAGAGGCACTGCCCAGCTGCAGATTGCGGCGGGACCCCGCTCTGAACACCCCCCGCGGCACCATGACGTACTAGGTACGTCATAGGTCACTAAGGGTTTAAAAGATAATTCGCTAATCGGTTCGTAAAATTTGAAATCTTTCAGCTGTTCGTAAAAATGTTTAAAAAAAGTAGGCGTGTCGAATGGTCATGATCACCCCGGTGAGCGTTTTAAAAGACCATGTAATGACCGCAAAATAATCGTTACACTACATATATCATTCACGTTCCCACGTGTGTTATATGTTATCCTTTGCTAAAAAAAATCGTTTAGTGATCGTTAACGAGCAGTCGTTGGAGCGAGTTTATGAACGATAATCGTTTCGTGGAATAGGGCCTTTACAGTGGTTCTGGACTTCCTTGGACGGAATAATGTTTTTGTGGCCGGGTGGCAGTAGTTAGCCACAGGCTCATACGTAGGGTTATGGCATCCATGAGAAGGGCTGTTGGGGATTATCACACAGGTGTTTAGTTGGTGCCTCTGAGTAAAGTTGCTCTTCGGCTAGCGGTAAATCCTGTGTGAGGGTTTGAGATAAGACTGGAAATGCCGCCTGTCAATTATATCTGTGATTTGGAGGGGGTTATATGTTATACAATGTTATAACTGGATGTTATTTGTTAATAAACGGTTGCTGTGTCCATTAGGTTCCAAAAGGTGATGTCTGTGTCTTTCTGGGGGTTTTTAATTGGAGTGGGTGGGTGGTGGATTGGGGCATGCAGGTATTGTCAGTACCCTGGTCAGGGCCGTATTTGCCACTAGGCACCCGTGGTCCAGTGCCTACGGCAGCAGCTTGCAGGGGGGCAGCACCAGGGAGCAGGGGGACAGAAAAAACAAATTTTTTTGTTTTTATTTTTTTAGTTTCCCTCCTCCCGTTCAGACTTGCCAGTAAATCTGGTGTCTTTTCCAGGGGGGTGGGGGGTATGGTGGTATTGGTCAGGTCTGGTATCGCCAATAGGTGCGTGAAGATGGGGCGTCTTGAACGAACGAATGTGGAATTACAGCAAACGATTAGTGAATGATTAGAGAACGATTAACGATAATTTTAGTTTCAGATCTAGATCAACGTCAAGGACATACAAACAATTTTTTTGTATAAATTCGAATGATATAACGATTTTTCGCATGATAATTGTCCCATGTAGTAGGGCCCTCACAGTAAAGTGTGTAGAAAAGTGGGTTGGGGGAGAAATAGGTAGGTTGCTCCTGTAGACAGACATGCTCCCTGTGTAAAATTATCCTAAGACCTTAGGCTACAGCTACACAGTAGAGATTAGCACAACTCAGCACGCTCAAGTCTGTGTGAACCCTGAAGTCTTGGCATTTGATTACCGGTGGCTGAAGAAGTTGTATGCAGCCCTAGGGAGTCCTGGAAAACATGGATACAGCCTTAGGCCTTTTTCACAAGTTCCATATATTTTTCTGTAAGATTGTGGACATAATATATATAATTTGCTATGCACTTCAGTGCACTCAAGTGGTCTATGTGACATGTAACCACCATGCTTATTGTGCCTCTCCATGTGTTTGTAACCGTCAAGCGTTTGTAACACTGTCATATCCTCTCTTCTACCATATCATTCTTGAACAAGAGTCCATAATTCGCCCAATCCCCTTACATGAGCAGGAGTCCATGAACCTCCCCCTTACATGATCAGGAGTCCATGAACCTCCCCCTTACATGATCAGGAGTCCATGAACCTCCCCCTTAGACACTAGGAGCTCTTTTGACCATTTGTTTTAGAGAAAAATTACAACGAAAAATAAAAATTCTAAGCAAACGTTTTACGGTTTTGTTATGCTCCAAAGATATTGTAATTGTAAAAGTAATAATAATTATTATTAGAAACAATTAAGCGATCTGGAAGTCGTAGTAATTCATTTCTCATCATGCTGACTGGGACTAAGCAAAAAACTTGTTTCGGTCAGAAATTTGAGAACCATTGAGCCTGGGCTGTTGCTAAGTGCAGGAAGGTCTCACAGGATATGTATCCGGCAGACGAGGGATTTCAGGCTAACAGGTGATTTAAAGGGCAAGGCACAAAGATTGGATCTTAGAGGCAATTCTCACTAACAGGAGGAGGTGAAATGAGAATGCGGAATCTGCAATTACTATTTACTCCAGAGATCTTAGAAGAATATGAGTTACCTCCCCATAAGCAAACACCGTGAAAGTCCGAGTTATTACTTCCAGCAAGTAGTTATTCACCTTGGACCACTTGGGAACGCTGCTGAATCTTTATGTAATTTCCATTGCATAAAAGTAGGCTTTAAAATTACGTGATGTGAGACGTACTATATGGCTGGCTGCAGTTCTTTATCGTGTCGCTCTAGTCATTCACATGAAGAATAACCACAATGTAAATTGACTTCTTCCACAATGTTACTTTCTTCTCATATGGAATTTAAACATGTCAGAAAATTGTGTCTGTATCCAGGAACGAATATCCCCGATTATGAAGCCTACAATATGAAGGTGTACTAGAAATAACAGCACAGTTTATGGCCATTTGAGCCCGAATATTGAGCTGTTATTTCATAATGACGGCCAAACTGGCAAAAAATGACATTGTGGGAACATAGCCTATGGGTGCTTTGTATACAAGGAAACAGCTACTTTCTGTTATAGCATTGTTCCACAACCTGTGTATCTCTAGATATAAAACTACAACTCCTATTCTGCAGTGACATCCAAAGGTTGTCATTGGCATGGTAGGAGTTGTAGTTTTGCAGCAGCTGGAGAGTCACAGGTTGAAAAACACTGCATTATAAAGAAGAAAATGATGGGACTATGTGGCACTATACATCTCCAATTCCAATATTTTGCACTCTAAAGAATGGCGTGTCATTAAAGGAGAAGTATGGCGGGGGGGGGGGGGGGTCACAAATTAATTATGAGCAGGGGGTAAGGGGAAAATAATAAAGCCAGTAAACTTACCGCTTCATGGAGCTGGGCCACATCATGGAGCTTTCGGACCCTGCCCGCTGTCATTTTCTCCCAGGTTCCGGGTATGTCACAACCGGGGTTCGACATCTCAGACAGGTGGGATTAAGCCCGCTCAGCCAATCAGTGACTGCAGCAGTGTCCCGCCCCAATCACTGACTGGCTGAGCGGGGCATCTGTCAGCCGGGTTGTGACGTAGCTGGAGGGGGGCTCAGAGGACAGCCGGGGTGTCTAGGAGGCTGGATGCAGCTCTGCGTGGGCACTGGGACAGGTGACTATAACTGTTTTTATTCCCTCCCCATTCCCGCAGGCCTTCTCCTATAATAAATGTCCACATAATAATAATAATAATAAGGCTTTTATTTGTAAAGCGCCAACTGATTCCGCAGCTCTTTACATCATTTTGGTTCCTGTCCCCATTAGGGCTCACAATCTAAATTCACTTATGTGTATGTTTTGGGTGTGGGGGAGTAACCCCACGCAAACACTGATATGACTTCCCTTAGCTATAATTCCCTTTTTTAAGATAATTTTCAAGAGCTTCAGAAGAGGTATAAATAGTTGTAAGATGCACACCACCATTCGTTCATTTGTGCACTGAGATTTAATTAGCAGCCTCCCAGGTTGGCTCCAGTCTGCAATCCCTTGTGTTTGCACTACGGTGACATTTCTGTGGCCTCACCCAGGGACTATTCCATGTCAGCTGAATCAACGCAGTAACTGTGAAGTTCTTAAGGACACATCATCTTATTAACTTACACAGGAGTAAGTGACTCGTCATGTGGAGGCTATGCGTGGTGTGGAAGAAAGTTACTACCCAGTCATTGCTGACTTACCTCATTGCACATATATAGTACACATATTATAAAATCACAGAGCTTTCTGCAAGATGAATGTTGTTCTTAACAATACACGTTATAAAGATATGAAAAAGTAATGTGACAAGCCAAGCTTATCTATAAGGAAGGTGATGTGTTTGATATGAGCAGTTTAAATATATACTGAGAACAAAGGTCAGACAGTAAGAGATACAGGATTGTGGGCTGCTGGGAGCCTCTTAGACCATATATATATATATATATATATATATATATATATATATATATATATATATATACATATATATATATATTGTATTGCATGAAAAATCTGGTGAATCTTCAAGACAAATAATAATATATACCCAAATATACCATGAAGTAAAAATGTTAAAAATGGATTATTATTTTAATTACTAGTACCTAGCTTTTTCATTACATCAATTAATAGTACATGCATTTTTATAAGATGGATTGATACACAGAGATCTAGGGAGTTTCTAGGCCATGGATAGCAAATCTCGATGTTTTGTTCACCCAGCGTCTTACTTATCACTTTTGCCTAGCGACATGGTTCTCATGCTGGAAAAAGCATTGTTCATCCCCAAATTTAGTTCAATAGAAATATTTTTTTTTAAATTAAGTTATGGCAAAGGATGACATTGCAATTTTTCTGACCACACTTTAAAGCAAATGAGTTTGGCCAGGTTCACAACATTGTTTTACCCTCTGCTACAATTACGTTTCTCTTTTCTGTATTCATAAACCAGCGAATCTGTCAAGCTCCCCTAAAATTTCAGTGGGTTTTCATTGTGCTCTGTTTGTCAGGAGTTTTACTCCTCTTTCATCAAATCCGTCAGTGTTAGAAAAACCTGATCATTTAGAATCAGTTTGGCTCATCAGGTTGAGCTTAGCCGTTCATTATTTAATGAATGAGAGAAACAAAGGTGTAGTCTTAATGAAATTGCCACTATTAAAAACTAAAGTGAAAAACTTTTGGCCACAACTGTATATATAAAGGATTTCCTATACTTACAGTGTGGTTTGGAACCCGATAACTATTAGGCCACATTCACACATCATACGACAACGGCTGTTCTGTGATCCGGCCGTGTCACAGAATGGCCGGTGTCAGTTAAGATATACTGCAGTACCGGACGGATGATCTTTATTTTTGTCCAATTGGGATGCGGCGCACCTATGTGCGCCCGCATCCCAATTCAACATTGCACACAATGGAGAGTGCAGCCGGAGCCACACTCTCTTTTGTGTGAACTGACATGTCTGTGTGGCCGTTATTTAATGAATAGGGGACACACAAAACTGACATGCCTTTTTTTGTGCGGCCGTTTGAAATCACAGCCGGAGAGTGTATACGGTCCGGCGGGATTCCATTCATTCACATACGACGTATGCAAATTGCAACGGCCGTGTTTAATGCAAAATATACGCTGTGTGAACATGGCTTTATACTAGAGGACTGCATTATAGGCATTTCTCTGATATAATGTTATAATTGAAATTGTTCACTTTAGAAGTGGGAATGCTTCCAATAATAAAGCTGAAGGGCTGCCAGGAGATGAAATTCCCTTCCGCCTCCCTGCAGACACTCCGGCCAGTCTCTGCCAGGTATCACAACATCATGTGTCAGGAGAGCATTGTGACAAATACCGGTCAGACAATACTGAGTGTCGCAAATGTAATGCAATAGTATGGAATCTGAATTACCTCTACCCCTGCAGCATTATTATAGGATCCTGAACATCTCTGCTAATAACATTCTGCAGTGAATTAATGCCAATTCACTTGTTGACACAAAAAAAATGTGTCATGAAGGAGTTGTTACAATACAATACAATGAAATATATTTACTCAAAGTGTACCTGCAGTGTTGGAAACCATTTTACTGTGTGCCTCTCTCCTCAGCTCTGTGTCTATGGAAGTGACGTAGCCCCATATACCTGCATTGTGCAGCAGCCTCAATCATATGCCATGGAGAGTGAACACTAAAGGGGAGATTTATCAAACATGGTGTAAAGTGAAATTGGCTCAGTTGCCCCTGGCAACCAATCAGATTCCACCTTTCATTTTCCAAAGAGTCTGTGAGGAATGAAAGGTGGAATCTGGTTGGTTGCTAGGGGCAACTGAGCCAGTTTCACTTTACACCATGTTTGATAAATCTCGCCCTATGTTTGATAAATCTCCCCCTATAAGACCTTGTGCGATTAAAACCATAATAAGTCGCTATGACGTATAAAAGAAACTTTAAATGCACTGTTATCAAACGAACATCCTATTAGTTTAGACAGAGATATGCTATCCGCATTTCCTTGTTCATCAGCCGATGGCTAGACCTTTTACTTGGGCTGATTATTGGGTGAATGAACATTCCTATGAACACTTGTTAAAGGGGTTGTCCAGGAAAAAACTTTTTCTTTCAAATCAACTGGTGTCAGAAAGTTATATAGATTTGTAATTTACTTATATTAAAAAATCTCAAATCTTCCCGTACTTATTAGCTGCTGTATGTCATGCAGGAAATGTTGTTTTATTTTTAGTCTGACACAGTGCTCTCTGCTGACATCTCTGGCCAAGACAAGAACTCTGTCTCGGTTTTCTATGAATCCCTATAAAAAAACATCTCCTGCTCTGGACAGTTCCTGTCTCGGCCAGAGATGTCAGCAGAGAGCACTGGACAACCCCTTTAACGATAATCAGGCAGTGTTTTCATATCACTACTATTGGTGACCATCTGCTGTATGGCATGGCCCCTGAGGTAAGTGTGTCGCCCCACATTAATGGCAGGATTGAGGCGCTCATTACAAGGCCTCCATGTTTGAACCTGATCATTTTCAGATCCCAAACAAAACCTAGATTAGTTGGTGAAGACAATATGGTTCCAATGAAGCACCCCCTCTCAAAGTAGTAGAATATGTCATATAGTCATATCTAGCAGTCAATGATCACTCATCAAGAGGTACACTACGTAAAATTAGCTTCTGAGTGCCTTTTAACAGTTCAGCAGGGGGAGCCCCAGAGTCTAATCCGACCACCCCTGTAATAATATATATGTATATATATATATATATATATATATATATATATACAGTGGTACCTTGGTTTAAGAGTAACTTGGTTTAAGAGCTCACAGTTTTTCAAAATTGTGACTTGGTTTAAGAGCATTGCTTTGGTTTAGGAGCTCCCTGTACTGGGTGGGAGCGTGTGTGGGGGAGGGGCATGGTCTGCATAGCGGGGTCTACAGCAGTGATTTTCAACCTTTTTTGAGCCGCGGCACACTTTTTATACTTAAAAAATCCCGGGGCACACCACCAACCAAAATGGCACAAAATGACACTAAAACAGTACATATTATACATATAGTTAATAATATAGATTCTAAATGTATTTATACCAGTGTGAAACCTGGGCCTGTTTTCTTCTCCCCCCCTGTGCTTCTCTCCTGTGCTTCTCTCCACCATACTTCTCTTCCCTGTGCTTCTCTCCTGTGCTTCTCTCCACCATACTTCTCCCCCCTGCTTCTCTCCTGTGCCTCTCTCCCCCATGCTTCTCTCCACCATACTTCTCCCCCCTACTTCTCTCCTGTGCTTCTCTCCACCATACTTCACCCCCTGCTTCTCTCCTGTGCTTCTCTCCCCCATGCTTCTCTCCTGTGCTTCTCTCCCCCGTGCTTCTCTCCTTTGCTTCTCTCCACCAAACTTCTCTCCCCCTGCTTCTCCCCGCTGTTTCTCTCCCCCATCCCCATGTTTCTCTCCCCCCTGCTTCTCTCCCCTGTTTCTCCCCCATCCCCAGGTTTCTCTCCCCCATTGTTTTCTCCTGTTTCACAGGGGCACCATAGTTTGGGGAACTTTCCCCGCGGCACACCCGACCATGTGTCGCGGCACACTGGTTGAAAATCACTGGTCTACAGCACTTTACTCTGACCCAGGAAGTCTCCCTTACCTTCCAAATCATGGCAGATCCACTTTAGGCTGGGGCTTGCATCAGGGGACAGGACTGTGGAGGTCATCTCTTCATAGCTATAACCCCCCTCTCCCCGGACAGTGAGTGCTGCTATACAGTGCCCACATCTGTCCTGCTCATTCCTTCTTGCTCCCTGCAGTCTTTGTCCGCCCTTGTGTTTCCCATCCTCTCCATTACTGTACAGTAACTTATAATATCACATATTCTGCTGTTTCTGAATGTTTGTTTCATTAGTTTTATATGTTATTCTGAATAATAAATCATTATTTTTGGGGTGGGGAACCAATTGTCTGCATTTCTATGATTTCTTATGGGAAAATGTGCTTTGATTTAAGAGTGGATTTGGATTACAAGCGCCATTCCGGAACGAATTATGCTCGTAATCCAAGGCACCACTGTGTATATAAATATACATATATATATATATATATGAAATCCCTCTACATGACAGGTGCTGGGAATTATACACATGCATCAATAGATTTCATCTACATAATAAAAGCTATCATGAAACCTTTCTGATTCATAACGCTTGTTTCTTCGCACTGCTCTATACATTATTTTGGTTTTTTTTTTCCCCTCTAAATGATTATGGTGGAATTGGCAGTTACCATGACAACCCCTTTATCACATAAATACTGTTGCCAGTTTTGAGTTCTGCTAGTGAAGTGTTGCTTTTTTTTATTTTTTACTTTTTATTTATTTGGGTTTTTTTTTGCTTTTTTTTTTTTTTTTTTTTTTTTGCATAACCAACTAGGAGCACACAAAATATCAATTCAGATGTTGGCGGCATCTGTGTAATTGAGAAGATCAGGCGATAGGGACAATGGAAAACTACTTAAGCTGCAATACTGGAGAATTACTGTGCAAAGCTGTATGAACAAAGAGGCAGACAAATAATACACAATGTATAAACTGCTATTATAGCTAAAGAGGTTATTAAAGCAGAGAATGTGAAGTGATGAGATGAATGATAGCAGGGCAAGGGAACAGATTAGAGCCTCAAAGAAAGTTTATGGCGTGCTTTCTGTACATGGCTGTAGGACATTGGAATAACCCCAGTGTAATGCCCTACAAGAGCATATGAATGTCCAAAGGGGGTCCCTTACCTAGGACCAAGCCAGTACAGCGAGGAGGGTTAAAGGGGTCCACAACTTAGGTGTGGTATTACTAATCAGCCTCATTTACTTTAAAGCGACTCCGTACCCACAATCTGACCCCCCCAAACCACTTATACCTTCAGATAGCTGCTTTTAATCCAAGATCTGTCCTGGGGTCCGTTCGGCAGGGGATGCAGTTATTGTCCTAAAAACAACTTTTAATCCGGCAGCGCTGTGTCTAACGGCTGGGGTTTACATTTGTATATGAATTAGGCTGGCACACCCTCTCTGTCCTTCCTCCCCGTCCTCCTCATCTTTAGGAATGATCCAGGAACATTTACTGCTGGAGGATCCTCCGGTAGGCCCCAGCCCCCTATGCTGATGCGGCACACTGACTGTCAGGGGAAGGCCCCCCGACAGTTATACAGTGCTTCCGCGGGCCCCCCTTGCTGCACTGCTCTCATGCCCCCCTCCCCAATCACTCAGCGGAGGATCAGCTTGGGGCCTCCTGTGACCGCAAGCAAAACACTGCTTGCGGTTACAAGAGGCCCCCAGCTGATCCTCCGCTCCGCTCCCTGGGGGTGTCTCACAGCAGGAAGCTTAGTGTGCGTCCGGCAGGGACTTCCGGATCAGGGGGAGCGTGTTGGTGACGCTTCCCGCCGTACCGGAAGTACCGTCCTCGGTGCACATTGAGTTTCCTGCTGTGTGCGTCGCGGCTGTGAGACACCCCCAGGGAGCGGAGCAGCAGCCGGGAAGGAGAGGAGAAGAAGACAACCGACGGGGGAATGATTTGTTTGGTGAGTTTTTTTGTTTTTTTTTAAATCTGCTGTGCACAGAAGGGGGGATAGCAGGGGCCATCTATAAGGGGGGATATAACAGGGGGCATCTATAAGGGGGGATAACGGTGGAGCCATCTATAAGGGGGGGGACAACAGGGGGGCCATGTATGAAGGGGATAACAGGGGGTATCTATAAAAGGGGATACACAGAGGAGCAATCTATAAGGAGGCTACACAGAGGGGGGAATATACTACAAGGGGGATCATATAGAGTCAGCCTACCCACTAAATGATGTGTAAAGGGTGTAAAGGGGCCAATACAGATGTGCAGTGTGTATAGAGATGAGGATGTTGTCAGAGTGAGGAGCCTAATATGTCTGTCTGGCTGATTCTGTGGATTTGTGGTCCGGAGAAGTTCTCATAATGGCCATGGGCAGATGGAGAAGAAAATGAAAAGGGAAGAACTCCGATCAGAGAAGACGTCCCCTGTGAGTCACTTAATATAACTGCACTGTAATGTATATTGTGTACAAAACCTGTGTAGGGATGGCTCTACCTCTATGTGATTGTATGAGGTGATATTGTACAGAGGATTTTATTTAGTAGCAGTGGTGGTGTTAGTCAGTATGTGGTGGTATTAGTCAGTATCAGTGGTCGTATTAGTCAGTATGTGGTGGTATTATTTGTTACTTGTACTGTGTTTTATTGGTTTTAGTATACAGGATTTGGTCAGAAACAGGTATGGCGGTAATATGTATGGTGATAATATTTTCTTCCTATATACTGGTATTATTGGTAATATCGGTCTTGGTATATATATATCATTAGCATAGCTTGTTAATTAGTAACTGCACTCTAATCATTTATATAGTGTGCAGAGCCTGTGTACCATTGGGGTCTAAATGGGCCAGTGTATGGTTTGCCCTAGTGTACTGACACAGCCCCGCGGTCACTATAGTACACTAGTGTCATCATAATTAATCCTAATGCTGGTCCAGTCTGCAGAACAGTGTAACAGTATGGTGATATTATGGTAACAGTGTGACGGTATGGTGATAATATGGTAACAGTGTGACAATACAGTGATATTATGGTAACAGTGTGAGGGTACGGTGATATTATGGTAACAGTGTGACAGTATGGTGATAATATGGTAGGGGGGTAGATGATTTTGTTCTATCCCCTATTAATGCTGTTCTGGGGTCACTTCCCTATGCTGAGCCCCCACAGATCTATATATTCTGGTCTTCCACAAAGCATCCAGTGTATAATGCACCTAGGACCCAACTACAACGGCTGCAGGCACTACAACTCCCAGCATGTACTGACAGTCTGCAGCCCTCAAAATATGCTGGTAGTTGTAGTACACTGTAGACAGATGTATTGCTTGACCTTCAGGGCTGATGGTTGTCACCCACAGATTGCAGCCACCAGGAGACTCTGCACACAGTGATTTATTACAGGGTTGTCCTCTCAGAGACTACAATTCCCAGCATACCCTGAGAGCTGTATAAATAGAGGGGGTTCTGAGATTTGTCACAGATACAGATGAATCCAGGAAAGGGCGGGGTCAGCATGTCGTGTCCCACTGGTTCTATATTGGTGGGCCCCAAGGTTTATTTCCTCTGGTGGGCCCCAGGTACCCCAGTCTGACACTGCATACAGTTAGTGTTGGGAAAATCAACTAATTTGTTCTCATTAGTATATACAACCATCATAAGGCTATGTTCCCACTACAGGAACGTGCCGTTATGTGTGGGGAAGAGGTGGCTGTCTATTAATAATGATGGGAAACATAATGATCATGCTAAATGACGGCACGTTCCTGTAGTAGAGAAATAGCCTACATACACAAAAGTACCATTACATCCCAGATACAATGTGCACATAGCACTGATAATCAATATAGACTTGTAATATGCAGCTGTGTGGCGCCCACCGACCAGCACATCCCGCTCTGTAGACACATTCTAGTACGCCTCTTCTAGCAGCTGATGTGTCCATCTCCTCTACATGAAGGCGGTCCTGACCCCCTGCAGGGAGCGCTACATTTGTGCAGCTGTATTTATCTATTGCTGTAGCTTCTCACTGAAAGAATCCTTCTGGTAATAAGGGGGAAGGAATCCTAAAGAATTGGACTGGTCCACAAGGTACAGGTTGTTTAAGTGAATCAGTCACTCCCGAAATGCAGACTGACCCACCAGCACGGTACTGAAGATTTCATCAAATGCATTACAATCAATACTCTTGGCCGATAATCATTTGGTGTAATAGGTCATGGAAAAAGGGAGGAGGTAGGTAAACATAACAACACGCACTTACCTCCTCTGCTCAAGAGCTGGGGTCTGCTGTCCTCGCTCCGATCCCTGGCTGCTTCTAGGTCTGAGTGGGGACCTAGGACATGATGTGTCAGGTCCGCTCTGTAGGACCCTGCTATGGCCGCTGACTGGCTGACCTAACATGTCATGTCCCAGATCCCCTCTCAGACCTAGAAGCAGCCAGGGATCGGAGCAGAAGAGAGCGGACCCCTGCACTGGAGCCAGGGAGGTAAGTGCATGTTGTTACACCTATGCACCTCCTCCCCGGCTGTTTTAAAAAAACAAAAAGTCTGTGCCCGGAGTTCCCCTTTAAACGATCAGCCGACTTCATTGTCTTTGAACATTGAAGACATGAAAAATCACAAAAAAATTGCTGACTTCAGTGGGCAGCCTGAATGTTCTAAGGATTGTACGGGCTGCTCCCCGCAGTTGTTGAAGAATTACCAACCACATCTGCTGGAAGTTTGTTCCCAGCATCTACTACTCTTTCAGTAAAGTAATATTTTCTAATGTTGTTTCTGATCTTTCCCCCAACTAACCTGAGATTATGTCCCCTTGTTCTTTAGTTTAGTTTTTATTATTAAAAACACTTCCCTCCTGAACCCGAAGTAGTGATTTCCTAAAGGCATCAGACTCATCTCTGCTCATTTGCATAATGAGGAGCAGCGTTGATTTCCCTGCAATGGGACCGGAATCAGGAGCAGGACTGGCAGGAGGGTAAGTTTGGGGGGCTCTATCCAGGGGTGGGGTGGGTGACAAGTTCCCTTTAAAGAGGTAGTTCAGCCAAAAAAGGAACGCTCCGAGTGCTACTAACAGGCTCATTTACATATTCCTTTTTGAATAAAGTTTTTGAAAACGGTGGGACCGACAAAGAAAAGAAGACCGACACCGGAAAGATGAGGTATGCAGCTGCAGGCAGATGTCAGCATGGAACACGGACGTGGAATGCCTGTAACGGACTCTCCCCCGCCCGGGCAGCATCTGTGATAAGATGCTGGGAGCGGGGGAACTGTACACATATGTGCTGCGCTGTAATGACAGAGCTGGGCGGCTGCTTTATTACAGTGCAGCGCATATCTGTACAGTTCCCCCGCTCCCAGCATCTTATCACAGATGCTGCCCGGGCGGGGGAGAGTCCGTTACAGGTATTCCACGTCCGTGGTCCGTGAGGAACACAGAACATGAGAATGCAGCCTAAGGCTGGGTTCACACTACGTATATTTCAGTCAGTATTGTGGTCCTCATATTGCAACCAAAACCAGGAGTGGATTAAAAACACAGAAAGGATCTGTTCACACAATGTTGAAATTGAGTGGATGGCCGGCATTTTATGGCAAATATTTGCTGTTATTTTAAAACAACGGCTGTTATATTGAAATAATGGCCGTTATTTACTGTTATATGGCGGCCATCCACTCAATTTCACCATTGTGTGAACAGATCCTTTCTGTGTTTTCAATCCACTCCTGGTTTTGGTTGCAATATGACCACAATACTGACTGAAATATACGTAGTGTGAACCCAGCCTAAGGGTTCATTTACACAGAAAGATTTATTTTACAGATTTTTGAAGCCAAAGCCAGGAATGGATGTGAAAAGAGGAAAAATCTCAGCCTTTCCCTTATGACCTGTTCCCTGTATATAGTCTGTTTCTGGCTTTGGCTTCAGGTAAATCTCTCTTTGTTCCCCCCAAAGCTACAACTTACTTATTACTATTTTGTGGTGTAACCCTCCATAATGCCAATAACTTTAGTTTATCATTGTGTAAGACGGCGTGTCCAGGTAACACAGAGACAGTAAAATAAATGTAGAATTGTTTGGCTGAACTTAGTCACCTCCCATCTAAACTGCTGGGCTGTAATAAATGCTAATAAGAAAAATTATATATTATAAATGTCAAGAAGATTTGTGACTTTGTGCAGATGACACATAGACAGAAGTGAGGATGCTTCTAGAAAACACAGGCTCCCCTCAGCACTGGGCTGTAAGGGGCTGCACACTGAGAAAGGGGAAAAAAAAGTTATAAAAAAAAAAGATAAAGAAGAGAACATTCTAGGACAGGCCGCCTTTAAGGGGCGTGGCTCTGCCGGCGTCCAGCCGGGTTATGGGCGTGTCCGGGGGCGGGCCGTTACACGTCATCCTTGCCTGAGCGCTGTTTCCCGGCATGCTGTGCGCTCGCTGCAGTTAGGCCACGTCCCCGGGCCACGTAGCTTGCCGCTCGCCATTTTAACGGATTGAAGTCAGTGGCTGCAGCGACACAGCTCGTCTCCGCGGTCCCGGGTCACCTCTACCCTCTCTTCTCCCCCCCGGTCACCGTGCATCCCTTGTCCCGCATCCTCTAGCACAATGAACATCTTCAGGTTAACCGGGGACTTGTCCCATTTGGCAGCCATCATTATACTGCTGCTGAAGATCTGGAAGACCCGCTCCTGTGCCGGTAAGTGATGCCCCAGCCTGGGGAGGGGTGTGCCCCCGGTGCCCCTGCAGCCAGTCACAGCCCGGAGCATGCACACTCCACTGTGCCGGCTGTGCACACTCCTGTATACCCCATACCTGCTGTAGCTTCTCCTGTGTGTACCCCATACCTGCTGTAGCTTCTCCTGTGTACCCCATACCTGCTGTAGCTTCTCCTGTATACCCCATACCTGCTGTAGCTTCTCCTGTATACCCCATACCTGCTGTAGCTTCTCCTGTATACCCCATACCTGCTGTAGCTTCTCCTGTGTATACCCCATACCTGCTGTAGCTTCTCCTGTGTATACCCCATACCTGCTGTAGCTTCTCCTGTGTATACCCCATACCTGCTGTAGCTTCTCCTGTATACCCCATACCTGCTGTAGCTTCTCCTGTATACCCCATACCTGCTGTAGCTTCTCCTGTATATACCTGCTGTAGCTTCTCCTGTATACCCCATACCTGCTGTAGCTTCTCCTGTGTGTACCCCATACCTGCTGTAGCTTCTCCTGTATACCCCATACCTGCTGTAGCTTCTCCTGTGTATACCCCATACCTGCTGTAGCTTCTCCTGTATACCCCATATCTGCTGTAGCTTCTCCTGTATACCCCATACCTGCTGTAGCTTCTCCTGTATATCCCATACCTGCTGTAGCTTCTCCTGTATACCCTATACCTGCTGTAGCTTCTCCTGTATACCCCATACCTGCTGTAGCTTCTCCTGTGTATACCTGCTGTAGCTTCTCCTGTGTATACCTGCTGTAGCTTCTCCTGTGTATACCTGCTGTAGCTTCTCCTGTGTATACCTGCTGTAGCTTCTCCTGTGTATACCTGCTGTAGCTTCTCCTGTGTATACCTGCTGTAGCTTCTCCTGTGTATACCTGCTGTAGCTTCTCCTGTGTATACCTGCTGTAGCTTCTCCTGTGTATACCTGCTGTAGCTTCTCCTGTGTATACCTGCTGTAGCTTCTCCTGTGTATACCTGCTGTAGCTTCTCCTGTGTACCCCATACCTGCTGTAGCTTCTCCTGTGTATACCCCATACCTGCTGTAGCTTCTCCTGTATACCCCATACCTGCTGTAGCTTCTCCTGTATACCCCATACCTGCTGTAGCTTCTCCTGTGTATACCTGCTGTAGCTTCTCCTGTGTATACCCCATACCTGCTGTAGCTTCTCCTGTGTATACCCCATACCTGCTGTAGCTTCTCCTGTGTATACCCCATACCTGCTGTAGCTTCTCCTGTGTATACCCCATACCTGCTGTAGCTTCTCCTGTGTATACCCCATACCTGCTGTAGCTTCTCCTCTGTATACCCCATACCTGCTGTAGCTTCTCCTCTGTATACCCCATACCTGCTGTAGCTTCTCCTCTGTATACCCCATACCTGCTGTAGCTTCTCCTGTATACCCCATACCTGCTGTAGCTTCTCCTGTATACCCCATACCTGCTGTAGCTTCTCCTGTATACCCCATACCTGCTGTAGCTTCTCCTGTGTGTATACCTGTTCTTCTTGCAGCATATCCCCAGCCTAGGATTGATGCTTGGGTGTGAGCTGGTATGTGTGTGTGCAGAGGGCAGTGCCAGCTGTGCCCTGCTATACAGGAACCCCTATGTATAGGGCCACGTCATACTCTGTGCTCTGCCATCACTCTGCACTGTATATTGTATAGGGATGCGGCTGCAGGACATAGTTCACACTGTTCAGTCTTTTTAACTTTAGTATTGATCGGAAACCCAACTCTTACCAGTGCAAGGGTCACTATTGACGTGTAAGCGTCTCAGCGTGGCATAACATCAGCTGTAACGTGTGCCGGTGATTATTGGGGGCTCTGTAGCCGTGACGGCCATTCATTGCTGTCCAGTCTCTTCCTGATGATGTCACAGCTACTTATAGATGTCTGTGGATGTGATCAGGCACAGGGGTATGCATTGTGCTCTGTAGATGTTTATATTGTTTCTATAGATCAGTGCTTCCCGACCAGTGTATCTCTAGCTGTTGCAGAACTACAACTCCCATCATGTCCCTGACAGCCATAGGTGTCTAGATTCTGCACTGTAGATGTCCGTCATGTAGTTGTTGTAAAACTACAATTCCTATCATGGCATAAGGTGATAGGTTTAGACTGTTCATAATCCTATAGATACAAAACATGTTGTTTTCTGTAAAGAGGGTGCACGGTACATGTCAGTAGCTATGCGGTGTAGGGCTGTGCACAGTGCATGATGAGAGTGTTTGTCCTCATGCCTGATGCATGTGCTAGAAGTCATTGAATCGCAGCCATCTCTACATGATAGGCTCCGGCTTGTGCTGTGTGTGGATCTGACGTGGCAGCCGGCTGTAAGGCGTGGTGAGACCCTAATCCGTCAGCTCCCGTTATTACATGTCAGCTGTTAACCCTTTCCCTCCTGCAGCTGGTTGGAGTAGTGGCCCCTGTCTCCAGGCTGAGGAATCCTCCCAGATGTAGTATGGCATTGTTAGGTTGTGAGGAGGATGCAGCCACATCATCACCTCTGGTATAGGCTACCTGCTGCGGTGTCAGCATAGTGCCAGGCTATAGTGTGTGTGCACTGGGGTTCAATGATCAATAGTTACAGGACCTTGTATCTGGGGGGTCCCAAATGCACAAACATTATAATAACTCATAGTATAAGTGGCTGAAAAATAAATAAAATTATATATATATATATATATATATATATATATATATATATATATATATATATATATATATATATATTAATTATACATACACACACTTTTTTTTTATTTATTTTTTTCTATAGAAAGTCTGGTGGGGAATGCTTTTGTTTATTGTTCAGGACCTGATACAGTAGAGTCCTATCCTCATTGGTATGGAGAGCAGGCTGCTTTAGGTCCCAGCTGTCTATGGAGAGATGGCTGCATGACGCGGATCACAATAAAGATAAATGAGTGACAGGGAAAGTGCTGAGCTCTGGCTTCTCCTGTATACAGGACATTAGTGCATTGCTCTGCATGATGCTTACCTGCTTGTCCTCGGTGCCTGCAGGCCGCATCTTAGAGAGGAGCTTACCACACTTGTCTCCTGCTGGCAGCGGGGACGCCGCTTATTTACTGGGCAATTACACCCGTCTGTGCTGCCAGGAGAGACCTAGACCGGCCCTTTTATTAATCTGTGGTATTGACAGTGGTGCTACTCTGAGCCAAACAAGTCTATGCAAAAGCTCTAGGAAATTGAGTGTTTTCTGGTTTTGCACATCATCTGAGATGAACTCTATAAATAGCTGGGATTTTTTGTTTTTCTGAAGTACATACAGAGTATGCACATGTGCGTTGTTTCCTGAAGTACATACACATACCATACATAGCATGCACATGTGCATTGTTTCCTGAAGTACATACACATACCATACATAGCATGCACATGTGCATTGTTTCCTGAAGTACATACACATACCATACATAGCATGCACATGTGCATTGTTTCCTGAAGTACATACACATACCATACATAGCATGCACATGTGCGTTGTTTCCTGAAGTACATACACATACCATACATAGCATGCACATGTGCGTTGTTTCCTGAAGTACATACACATACCATACATAGCATGCACATGTGCGTTGTTTCCTGAAGTACATACACATACCATACATAGCATGCACATGTGCGTTGTTTCCTGAAGTACATACACATACCATACATAGCATGCACATGTGCATTGTTTCCTGAAGTACATACACATACCATACATAGCATGCACATGTGCATTGTTCCACCCCCATCAGACCAAATCCCTGGTACAGCAGGTAAAGCGAGTCCAAGGCCGCAGCACCACAGAACAATAGCATGTCTATCCTCAGGTCAAATGGATGTCACCTTCATGGAAAAAAATTGCCTGAAGCTAAAGAAACATGTAGTGGTCATAATGGGACAGAAGACTACGCTGATGGGATTATTAATGTGCACAGGAATAACAGTGAATGTGAGAAGTTGTGCAGAATGGTGATGAAACCGAGGTGCGGTATGGATGCTTTGTGTATATCCTTAAAATGTACCTATTGTTTCAAAAGATTAAAGTAAATGTACCATCAGGCCTGGGCTGAAGCACTGGAGGCGGGCTGACCCACCCCCAGTGGGAGTAAACCCCCGCCCCTCTATGATGCGGCTCCATTAGAATCAATGGAGCCGTATCATAGAGGGGCAGGGGTTTCCTCCCACTGAGAGTGGGTCGGCCCATCTCCAGTGCTTCAGCCCAGGCCTGATGGTACATTCACTTTAAGGACTTGCATGGTTTCCGCAGCAGATTTGATGCTGTGTTCAGTTATTTAGATCGGGTCTGCACCATCAAATCCGCTGTGATTGCACATGTGGCACTGAGGAGGAAGGTATGTCTTTTTACCTTCCTCCTCAGCACCATTCCCATGCTGTTAGCAGTGTAATCCTCGGTCCGGAGCACCGTTAGGAGCACTGCCCCGCCCCCCCAGTGCTCATGTCGGCTCATCCGCTCCATTGATTATCATTAGAAGCAGTGGGCCGGCTCATGCTCTGGGGGCGGTGCTCCGGACAGAGGTTTACACTGCTACCAGGATGGGAATGGCGCAGATGGGGAATATATGCTATAGCTGGCATGTGGAGGGAGAAATGATTATTGATGCACTGGGTTTCTGCAAGGTGCTATAGGAGCAGATGTAACAGAAGGACAGCAAAAACATGTTTCCCTAAGTACTGAAAAGGCTTGACCTGTGCTGGGGGATCATTTACAGAACACTAATATAGATGGCATATGGTTGGAGGAGTTGTTGCTGGTAGACTACCTTTTTACGGTGCTATGTGAGTAGCACAGGAAGGAAAGCTACACCAAGCACTGCTGCTGTTTAGATGAGTGGGAAGACTTGATTTACCTTGCCTGGACAGTGCAGATCCTGTGGACACTTGGAAGCATGTGCACAGTCTGTCCTCTCTCCTGCACATAGCAGTGGCTAAGGCCCTCCCCCCTTGTGATCTGTCTTGGTCACAGCTTTAACTCCTATTACCGTGAGTGTAAATGCTTTAAGGGGGAGTTTTTTTCTTAATTCTTATTTCTTATCATTTGCAGGTATTTCTGGAAAGAGTCAGCTTCTATTTGCATTGGTGTTCACCACTCGATACCTGGATCTTTTTACCTCGTTTATTTCATTGTACAACACTTCTATGAAGGTAAGATGTACTCCAAAACGTCTGTTCAGGGATGGTGCGCACACTCCAAGGAGTTCCTCACAGTTATTCTTCTATCTTGGTCACCTCAATCTGCTGCAGTGCCTGATCTGTCATACGGTGGATACCATTGGCGTTTGCTGGAACCCATTGACGTTATCAGAACCATCCAGATCAGTTGCAGTGTCCTTCATTTTAATGGGTTATGGATGGAGATGAGCGAACCTCAAGCATGTTCGAGTCCATCCAAACCCGAACTTTCGGTGGCTGCTGAACTTGGATAAAGCCCTAAGGCTATGTGGAAAACATAGATATAGTCATTGGCTGCATCCATGTTTTCCAGACAACCTTAGAGCTTTATCCAAGTTCAGCAGCCACCGCAAATCAAATGCCGAACGTTCGGATGGACTCGAACCCGGTTCGCTCATCTCTAGTTATGGAGCATTATGCTTCCTGTCAGACCCACCAAGACTGGGGCACTGATGGCAGTGTGAATGGCCGTACCAGCCGATCATCGCTTTGTGTAGTAGCTCATGTTGTAAAACAATGATCTGTCAGCTGATCAATGGTTTACAACAGGAACCAAAATGCCAGTGCTTATGGCCCTGATCTGCTGGCCGTCTCTCATTGTAATAGGAGTGACCGCAGCAGACCACCGCTATCTCCTATGGGCTCCCCGCAGCCCCCTGCTCTTGCTCGCTGCCGTGTGTAATACCACAGACAGCAAGCGGGGAATGAGGAGCAAGCAAGGGCTGACCTGACAGGTTGGCGTTAGATTGCCCCCTCCAGATTGGGCCAAGTAATAGGGCCCTTACTGTATATAAGTGTATGTGCACACTTAGGAATCCGGTGGATCACCCGTCGCTTGCACTTGCTCATTGGCTGTGTGCATCTCTGCCCGTGCCATAGACTTCATGCTATGGTCGGGCAGATTGCGCCATCTGCCCAAAGAATGAACAGATTTGTTCTTTGAATGGATGGCGGAATCCACCTGTGCATGGAATGGGCACGCGGCGGTGAGCAGGGGCGAGCTGCGGGATCCATGGCGGGTGATCCACCCCCGATTCCTCAGTATGCACATACCCTAACAGTACTAGGCTGCTAGAAGCCCCCTGTTATCTGTAAAACTACTTATCCCAGTTTTCCCCCAGAGTATTGCCTACAGGATGGGTAAATTAAACTATTGAAGATTTGCGGGATGTTGGAGGTTACAAAAACCGCACCCTTCCTGCCTACACTTGGTGTGTGGGAAGGCATTCCCACTCTGACTGAGCTGCGACACCTGACACAACCCATGGACAGATGTGGTCTAATCATTTTGGTTTTATTAGTGTACAGCCCCTTTAAGAGGCAACTTTTTTTTTTTTTCCGTTGACATCTGCCCATCATGGGCTTCAGCGTTTGTCAGCTGTGTGGTGGCTTCTGTATGATGATGCTTTGCCGCTTATCTAGAATCTGCGCTTGTATTACAGCGTTAGTCTTTTCTCACTCCGAGCTCTCAATAGCTATTCAATAAGCTCTTATGATGTTAGCCGGCAGAATGGCAATAAGGGAGCGTGGGTTTATTTCAGTTTTTCTTAATAATGTCTTCTCTCGGTTAGACGTTACTGCTATTTTTCTCAGGCAGAAATGTCTCGCTTTCTAATGACTGAGCAGAATATGGATTCCTGCGGATCTTGTTTCTTACTGGGAAAATAACTTGTATTGTCATGTCATTTATATGAAACCAGCACTGAAGGAATTGTCTAGAAAAAAAACTCTGTGGTAAATGAGCATTGTCCTATTAGTGTCTGGCCCATGGGGGATCTGCTCCTTTTTTCCAGAGAACATGATGGTCTCTATGTGTATTAAGAAGTTGGATGTAAGCTGTGGATGCAGTCAGTCCTGGTAAATAACTGTATTATAATCCCATTGCCAGTGCCAGAGATTTGTAATTTCCCTCTCTTAAAAAAAAAACAAAAAAAAACCCTCCAAGTCTTTTAGTACTTATCAGTTGCTGTATGTCCTGCAGGAAGTGGTGTATTGTTTCCACTCTGACACAGTTCTCTCTGCTGCCATCTCTGTCCATGTCAGGAACTGTCTAGAGCAGTAGCAAATCCCCATGGAAAACCTATCCTACTCTCAAGACTGGAAAGAATACACCACTTCCTGCAGGACATACAGCAGCTGATAAGTAGTGGAAGACTTAGAGGACCTGTCACCCCGGCTCCAACTATCAAAGTCCCGGACCCCGTCCCGCCGCCGAGATATCCCCGTCGGAAGCTGTGCGTTCGCTCACCAGAAATGAGTCCGATGCCCATAGAGAATGACAGGAGCAGTCATTCTCTATGGGCGTCGGACTCCTCTCTGGTGAACGCGTGCACTGCTTCTGATGGGGATTTCTCGGGACCAGGACATCGAGGAAGGGGTAAGTATAAGAGGCTCCGTGGGGGGTAGGGGGGTCGGTGGGGGAGGGGGGTCGGTCGGGCTTCATCCCGGCAACCGGGGTGACGGGTCCCATTAAAAAAAATAATTTATAGAAGCATATCACAAATCTCTGGCACCAATAAATTTTATTTGCTGAACTACCCCTTTAAAGTAAGAGTGAAGGGTGTTTTTGAAAAATATACATTGGTCCTCTGATCGCCTGTCTTCCCCCATCCAGTCACTGACCACAGTGGTGTCTCATCTCAGCTGCCTATTGGCTAACCAGCAGGTCTTGCTCCGAGCTCTCACTTGAAGGTTTTAGTGGTTAAGTGATCTTTGCAAAACGGGTCAGGTTCCTCTGCAACAGAAGATTTGGGCACATGTTACTAGATATCTTAGACCCCACTTTTTGGTTGGCATATTTTGCCATTGAGAGAATGGCGTGCATTAATCTGGGATATTTTCGGGCCCCACTTGGACGTGCCCCTGTTTTCAAGGACGTTTAGTTATGTCGGTAAAATCGTTTGCTTAGGAAATAAGGACACGACTAACAGGCAAATATGGGAAGGTTATAAAGAGTGTTCATTTGTTTCTGCATAAAATGTGTAGAAGCACCACCAACATTGAAGTTGACCCACTAAGGTTTTTAAAGTTTTATGAATGAGGGGATTAGAGGGGACCTTTTTATGTTGGCTGCACCCCCTATTTTACTAAATCCTCTCCCTGCACCATACAGCCTTATGATGGGTTCTGTAGATCTGCAGGTAACTTGCACCAGTGTTATAACTGTCTGGCCTAAATCCTGTTTACAACTATATCTTTTGATGTATTATAACTTTGCGTTATATGTTTATATGGTATTTTTGCTTTCTTTTAGCTCATCTATATTGCCTGCTCATATGCAACAATCTATATGATATACATGAAGTTCAAGGCCACATATGATGGCAACCATGACACCTTCAGAGTGGAGTTCCTTGTTGTTCCTGTTGGTGGATTGGCCGTCCTTGTCAATCATGATTTCTCTCTTCTTGAGGTAGGTTTGTCTTTTCCTATCGGAATGATATCACCTTCTAAAGCGAAGTGTCAGATGTATGTCCACTAAGCTGTGGAATGGTCGACTATGTCAGGGTGGTTTTGTATTGCAGTCCTATTGAGTGATATTGACAGAAGGTTGCCATTGCTTGTATTGCTCAACCAACAGTATTAAGGCCCTATTGCATGGAGCGATAATCTGTCAAATCAGGCTGATTTGGCAGATTATTACTGTGTAATAAACACAAGCAATCAGCTAATAGTTATCGTTTATTCCAGCCTAAAAATCATCTGCTGCCGGGCGCACATTGCCACGTGTGATAGTGATGCGTGGTCAATGTAAAAATAAAGTAAATAAAAGTTTATACATACCTCTCTACCCTCCCCGGTGTTCTTTTTGCTTCTGCCCGCAGCTGCCGCTGGAACTTCAGAGTCTGTCTTTAAAGTGACAGGCAGCTCAGCCAATCACTGGTCGCGGTGGTTCCATCTCGGTCACCGATTGGCTAGGTGGCTTGTCACTTCAGAGGTGGTCTCTGAAGTTCCAGTGGCTGCTGCAGACAGCAGGCAGAAGCGAGAAGAACAGCGGGAAGATGTATAAACATATTTTTTACACTAGGGCAAGGGCTGAAAGGACACCACTAACAATGTCTGTGCATCCTCTGTTGTACATTTATCCAGCCGTGTAATAGGTTTAGTAAGCGAGCGCTGTTCTAGCACTCACTTACATTAGTGATCGAGCTGTGTAATACTGCTTAGTTAAAATGAATCTGAGATTCTGGAACTCCAGCACTGTACCAAGTCTCAATAAATGCATTACCATCATACACTCCCAAACTTTTTTTTTTTTGCTTGTGTTTTTTTTTCCCTTTGTGGGATCTGAGCAGAGCTGAACAGTTTATGCTAAGCGCAGCATGTCCATCACACAGGAAGAGGCCAAAGAGGTGCTGCATTCCTAGGGAGCACAGTGCCCTAGGCCCCGCCTCTTTGACATTTGAATTAATCTTATTAAGGGTACAAACACACTTGACGTATCCGCAGTGAGTTCCTCGCTGTGGATCCCGGCCCTGTGTACTCAGTGAGAGACAAACTCGCAGCAGGGATGTAGTTCCCTGCTGCGAGTTTGTCAGCAGCCCGCCCCGTTAATCCCCCGGCCACTGGAGTCTATACATTACCGGGTCTCCTGCTTGCTTCGGCGGGTCCCAGCATGTCCCGCTCGGCCTGTCAGTGTGCTGCCCCGCCGCAGCACACTGATTGGCCAAGTGGGACGTGAAGACACCGGGAACCGCCAAAGCAAGCAGGAGCGGAGACCCTGTAATGTATAGACTCCAGTGGCCGGGGGATTAACGGGGGGGGGGGGGCTGCGGACAAACTCGCAGCAGGGATATACATCCCTGCTGCGAGTTTTGTCTCTAAGAGTATAGGGCTGGGATCCACATGTGAAAGAATAGGCATCCCCCCATCTAGGTCTCAGTCTTTTATGCCACAAAACATGTTGATGCCTCTGCCTCAGACTTGAAAATAAAAATTAAAATTCTGCTTAACCCAATTTAATGATACATGCTAGAAGAATATTTGAATGGGATATTCTGAGAGTAAGTTCTCACCTGCCCATAGGAAATGGGGAAACCTAGATGACTGGTGGGAGTCCATATTGTTTAGTTCTCTTACATAGTACCTGTCATTAGATAAAAACAAACTTCTGACATGTCCCAGAGACTGGTTGTGTTCAGACCGTGACTGATCAGGGGAATGAGCCTGGAGACATCTGCATGCTGTGCATACTCTCCTGGCTCTGTGTTATGTGACCTGGACGGCCGCACAATGCAAGTCCATGGGCCCATCCAGGTCGCCAAACACAAAGCGGAGAGAAGGCATGGCAACGTAATTGTGTCTCTGCTAGTTCTTCTGATCAGTCTCAACAGTCAGACCACAACCAGTTATATTTACCAACCAATCAGGGCATATACGGGTATATAGATAAAAAATTTCATTATTTCCCACGCTGTATGCAAATGATCTTCAGCTAGTCCTCAGGGGGTTCTTCTTCCAAGTAGTTGACGTGTCAATTCTTTGGACGAAGAGCACCGTCGCTTTGAATCAGTTTGACAGGCTGGGTTTCAAGCGGCGTCCGTGTTGTGGGGTTTGCTTGAAGTTCCGCCACTTTTACCTAGTGTGAACGGGCCCTAAGACTTGGCTATGGGGTCCTCTCTCTGAGAAACCAGACGCTTCCTACATCAGAGAGGCGGCCCATAGTTCTGTTGCATGAGTGCACGTACTGTTTACCTAGTAAGTAATGTGAGATGGGGAAGGTGGATTAACACAGGAACTCGGTACGGTACAAAGTTAACCAAGAACTATGTGAATAATTAAAGGCGTTATCTGGTCTGGTGTAAACTCTGCAGAGGATATCATGTTGTAATGTATGTAGTGTCTGAAAGCCAAGCTTAGGGGCTGCTGTGTGCAGAGGGATAAACACATTCACTTTGCAGGGGTCTGATACTTCTACAGGCCCCCCCCCCCACAGTTATTCAAATCCCCAATATACACCTATGGGAAATGCTTATAAAGTGCCTTTTTTTCCTGCACTTACTACTGCATCAAGGATTCACTTCCTGGATAACATGGTGATGTCACTTCTTGGATAAAACGGTCATGTCACGACCCGACTCCCAGAGCTGTGCGGGCTGTGGCTGCTGGAGAGGATGGTGGCAGGGGGACACCGAGGGACAAAGGGCAATGGAGGGACACTGAGCATCCCTCTGCCATCATCCTCTCCAGCAGACACAGCCTGCACAGCTCTGGGAGTCGGGTCGTGACATCACCATGTTATCCAGGAAGTGAAGCCTTGATGCAGTAATAAGTGCAGGGAAAAAAAACACTTCCCGTTCGTGTATATTGTTGATTTGTATAACTTTTTTGGGGGGGGGGGCATACAATACTTCAATAAAAATTCAATAAAACCTCCTCGTCTAGGCTTTTTGGTACAGTTTAGCCATTCAAGAAAATTGTAAAGTAATAAACTAGCACATTAATGCCGTTGTGTGTGATGGTATGGGTGTTCTGATGGGCATGCTGGATATATTACAAGACTCTATTGTCCTATGAGCTCAAGGCTGACCTGTCTGTCACTGCTTCTCAATTCCAGTCCCCATGGCCACCAACAGGTCATGTGTTGGGGATTTCCTTAGTATTTCACAGGTGATGTAATTATACTCGGTGCATCATGTATTATCACAGCTGTTCTTTGTATGGGATATCCTCAAATCCTGACCTGTTGGGGGGCCTCGAATACTGCAATTGAGAAGCGCTGGTCTTGAATGTTCTTGATATTATTTGAAAGTGGTAACCTGTTTTTTTTTTTTTTTTTTTTTTTTTTTTTTTCCTTCGAGAGTGAACAATTACCAATCGTGCAGGCCACAGCTCTTTTTATTAGAAGGAACCTCCATTCTTGTATATTAGTTGCGGACCTCGTGGTTGGACCACCACCAGTTACTTATCCCCTATCTTGTTGATAAGGCATAATTTGTTGGAATAACCCCTCTTAATTTCTGTAGGTGGTTGAATGCAGTCTGCCCATGGCTCCCCCTAGTGGAGTGTTACCACTTCCCTAGTAGCTTTTGGGCTTTTCCAGGTGAACCCATTAAAGCAGTCAGTGTGTGGTCAGTAGTGGTCTGACTGTCACGATCCACAGTCACACAGTGATGTCTAAATCAAGAAACCCTTTAATAAATAGTTCTGTGATGATTGATTCATACAATAAGCTCTCCCTTTGTTGTCTTGCAGATCCTATGGACCTTCTCCATTTATCTGGAGTCTGTGGCCATCCTGCCTCAGCTCTTCATGATCAGCAAAACAGGTGAAGCGGAGACAATCACTACCCATTACCTGTTCTTTTTGGGCTTGTACCGTGCCTTGTATCTCTTCAACTGGATTTGGCGCTATTCCTTTGAAGGCTTCTTTGACCTGATTGCCATAGTGGCAGGAGTGGTGCAAACCATCCTGTACTGCGACTTCTTCTACTTGTATGTTACAAAAGGTAAGTGTTTCTCTAACAACGCTAGCATCATTGTGGCTTGGGGAACTGTAGGTCATCATTGGTTCAAGTCGTGGAACCCTGTTTGATCAGCTGGGACTACCGTGCTCATATGAATACTGTAGCCTCCCTCCCAAATAGTCGCCTCTGTTCATGTATGCTGTCACCATACTATTAGTAGCAGTGATGCAAAGTACTGTAGCCTTGTGCCCTTCACCTAAATGCAAGATTGATTTAGCATGTTGGATTTCATGTGCATGATCCTTTTCTTCTTGGGAGGGGTTAGGTTGCCGTCCCAAGCTTTCTCAACCTTGAGAACAGTGGGTCTAGCTGCTGAGTGTACATGTGTGTGGGGAGTATTAGGGGGGAGAGTGCTGAACCTGTCACCCGGGCCGCTATGCCCCCACCATCACTACTCTTGAACAGGGCCCCGCATACATACCCGGAGAGGAGTCTGATGGCCATAGGAAATCACTACTCCAGTGATTTCCAATGGCCATTGGACTTATGACAGCTCACTTACATATTGAGCGCACTCATGAGCCACGGTGGGAGCAAAGAAACACATGTGATACACTAATTCACAGTCCAAACTGCTATTATTGCAAGGAGAGACATATGGTACCTTTCATATCTCCATCTGTGCTTCCACAACATAGAAAAATGCTTTTATTCTCTAGAAGCTTAGGACTGACTGTCTTTGCAACAAAGTAGTGGGGCACCCCTTCCTATCCCTATACTTGTTTTCGAGTCAACTAGAAGCCAAACCATACTTCCAAATCTTTTTATGCACAGTGTTGGAAGGCGATTTGGAAGCAGGGCTCAGTGCTGCAATAAAGCAGGGAAGGGAGGGGGAGCAAGGAGGCATTACAGCTCTTGGCACTTAGGGGCGCAGAAAACTCCTTTGACCCTTTTCACCAGAGAATCAAGAATTTTGGTTAACTTTCTGTATAAATTCCAACTCTGTTGATTTATTACTTAACGTTTTTCTTTTCTTCTCTTTATAGTACTAAAAGGAAAGAAGTTGAGTTTGCCAGCATAAGTGCCAAAGATCGGGACCAGCCGCTGTCCTCCACACTGTTTGGACAGAACAATCCTTACTATAAGTGAAGGTGTAAGATGCCTGAAGCAGAGTCAGATACACTACTTTTTTATGCAGATTTGCCCTATTTGCTGCCGGAGAGGCCCCGGGACAGACTGCGATGCCAGCCCCTCCAACAGCAAAGTGGTTCAATGATTGACTCTCGGATACCAGCTGATTTGATTTACGCATCTTGCCTTCCTTGTTTTTTATTATGATGTATAAAGATTTTTTTTACATAAAAGGTATACTGTAATAGATCCAGAGCGCAGTTTCAATTCAATAGTTGTTAAAAAAAAAAAAAAGTTAATTTTTTTTTTTGTGCAGTTTACAACAACTAGATTTAAGTGCAGATTTTTTCAATAGTTTTTTTTTTTTCCTCCCCGGTTACTGACTCTTTCTATAGAGTCTATGATTTGTAATTTTTTTTTTTCTGCTTCCAGTGCTATTAATCTGTTTTTAATAAGATTTTCCAGTCATTCCACTATAATTTATTTTCTCTTGGGGAGGAAAAAACCTGCTTGTGTTAAATGATCCGATCTCTCAAGGATATTTGTCTCATTTAAGCCGTCTTCATGAAAGGGTTCTCGGAATAAAGCGTACGGATATGGATCACAGTGTGTCGATGTCAGCATGTTGCAGGGTACTTGGCAGAAAATGGGTTATTGCCCATTATAGGGCAACAAACCTCACACATTTTATACATGTCACTAAGTGTATGTGTAGATTTATTCTTCTTAAAGGAAAGAGATTTGCTAAAGAGAAGTGCCATTAAGTAGCTGAAAAGAACCTTGTACCTTTTTGTTAATAGAAAAAGGACTTTTGAACATCCATTTTTTTTTTTTTTTTTTTCTTGACAGTCCCTAGAAGATGCCACCCAGGACACTGGTGCTGGCAGACAATGGCAATATTGGTGCAGGCACTGAGTTCTGACCCTGTCATAGATAAAAAACATGTCTGCTTTTTTTACACTTTCGTATGCTAGTAGCTTACTTGTGACTCTCCAGCTTTTGGAACTACAACTCTCAGCATCTTTCCAGATGTCAATGGGTACGGCCTCTAAATAGCTTCTCAGCCACAACGTAGCCATTCCTGATGTCTCACTGTTTTCTGGAATCTAATCATGCAGTAAATTCTGTGTTAAAAAGGAAATTGATATGAAATATCAATGGTTTGAAGTAAAAGTATATGTTCAAAACTGAGTTTATTTCCTTGTTTCTGTTTAGCACACGCACACGCACACACACACACACACACACACAAAGGAACACAAGGTATATACCTCCTTAGTTACAGGGGTCATCTGTGTTGTGTTTTTTTTTTCAGAGAATAATTATTCAGTACTCGCCTTCCCCTGCTGCTGCCATGCCAATGGTGCCTAATTTCTAGGTCTTTATTTTCTGGTGCCTATTTAAACAGAAAGGAATGGCCAATCTCACAGTTGCTAGCTAAGGAGGGTCATCTAGGTTGACCATTGATAGACTGAGCACTCATTTCTTATGTGTCAAGACCCAGAAGTGGTGAGTAGAGATAAGGGTGGCTGAAGAAGTATACACCCTGGCTGTATCCAACTTCTTTAGCCACCAGTATTCAAATGCTGAGTGATTGGACTCAACCATGCTCGAGTTGGGCTAGTGTATCTCTAGTGTTGAGCACTGAGGTGAGTACTAGCAAACATAATTTTATCATTGCATTCAGTGGAAACTATATTCATTGAGTTGCCCTAAGTAGTGGGAAGAGACAGCCAGGGATTTGCCCTGTAATATTGTGTAAAAGGAAGGAGGCGCATTGGAGCAGTTCCAGAAAAACAGCGCTCCGGCGCCTATAAGAGGAATTTCAGGAGCTCCTAGTTTGTTTTTTTTTATTCAGTGTTTTAAACCAAAGCCAGAGGTACATTCAGGAGGAATGGAGAAAAATAAAAAAAATGGACTCCTAATTCTCCTTCCTGCTGGATCCAGTTTCTTTCAATCTGTTTGCAGTACTACAGCAACATAAAGAAGAGAAAACCTGTGTAAAATTTGAATAAAAAGAAAAAAAAAAAAAAGTCTGAAATTGCCGTTTAAACTTCACCTAAAAAAGGAAGATGTGTCCAACCTTGTGCAGATCAACAATGGAGCAGTTGCAGACAACTACAAGTAAGATTCCAGCGTCTGGCTGATAAGGTTCTACCCCAATGTGTCTACTTTTTAGGATTACATATGTTTTTCACATAGACCTATGGATATTGGATGATGGCTATAGCCATGACTGTCCATAGAAAAGGAATGTGTGCTGGGAGTCCTGCAACAGTTGGGGAGTCACTGGTAGGAGACCATAGTTCTAGAATCTAGGTCATGGGTCTCCAAACTGCGGCCCTCCAGCTGGTGCAAAACCACAACTCCCATCATGCCTGGACAGCTAAAGCTTTGGATTTGGTTATCCAAGCATGATGGGAAATGTAGTTTTGCAACAGCTGGAGGGCCGCAGTTTGGAGACCCATAATCTAGGTGATCCCTATAATTTTAGTTACTTCCTATATAGACATTGTAGAACCAGGGCTCTGGATAGGTGCTGGCATATAGCTAGAAAGGCACTTGAGTAGAGAGTCTCTTGTCTATATAGCATTGCACTAGTTCTGGTAGGTCTGTAGCAGGAACTCTTGGCACCCACTTAATTAAAGGGGGTTATAAAAAAACAAAACACTATACTTACAAAAACAGTGCCAAATCTGTTCCCAGGTTGTGTGGGGTATTACAATTCAACTCCATTCCTTCTAATGAAACTGCTGCAAAGCTCACATACAACCTGAGGACAGCAGTAGTCCTGTTTCTGGTAGAAGGTGTCCATGGTTTTCTAAGCCTGTCATCTATTGTGGTGCTGCTGTGAGTCATATTTTACCTACCATGTTGCAGGTGTAATGGGATCACACACTATGTAAACCATGTATGATCCTGTTACACAGGTTATGCATTGTCTCATATGTGGTTGATGAGTAACTTCATTGTGAAGGCCAGTACTTACCGATTATACAGATTATTAGCATGCCCTCCTATATTGTATAACAGTCAGCCATGTCTTTTCCTCAGTCATTTACATAGATTGGAATCATCATTTCAGTCACCTCTGTACCATCTGATGCTTTCATATTTATTCCCATAGGGTAAGTTGTAGCACTAGCTCTTAGTGTCATCCCTGCAGCACCCAGATGGCCAATATACCTAGTAGTCGATCAATACTGAGTATCTGGTTGTCCACGTATCCATCTACTACTAGAAATGTGAGACACTCACCTATACAAATATTTCTTGGTAAAAAGAAAGTGATGATGCTTTAACGTATTCTAGCGATTCTGAGATTTTTTTTTTTTGTCACATTGGGCACTTTATATTAGTGGCAAAATTTGGTCACTACTTTGTGTGTTTTTTGTGAAAAACATCAAAATAACATGAAAAATAAAAAAATAGCATTTTATGAACTTTGAAATTCTCTGCTTCTAAAAAAAGAACGTCGTAGCACATAAATTAGTTACTAAGTCACATTACCAATATGTCTTCTTTATTCTGGCTTCATTTCATAAACATATTTCACTTTTTAAGGGTGTTACGGGGCTTAGAAATTTATCAGCAAATTACCACATTTTCGTGAAAGTTTCCAAAACTGATTTTTTTTTAAGGGACCAGTTCTTTTTTTTTTAAATGGATTTAGGAGGCTTGTATACTGGAAACCCCCATAAGTGACCCCATTTTGTAAACTACACACCTTAAAGAATTAATCTAGGGGTATAATGAGCATTTTAACCCTACAGGGGCTGGAGGAAAGTATTCACCATTAGGCCGTAAAAAAAAAAAGGAAAATAAAATTTTTCCAATAATATGTACGTTTAGATTAAAGTTTCTCATTTTCTAAAGGAACATGAGAGAAAATGCACCCCATAAATTGTAACGCAGGTTCTCTTGAGTACAACAGTACCCCATATGTGGGCGTAAACCACTGTTTGGGCACACAGCGGGGGTCAGAAGGGAAGGAGTACCAATTAGCTTTTTCAATGCAGATTTTGCTGAAGAAGTTTCTGAGTGCCAGGTGCGTTTGCAGCGCCCCTGTAGTGTCAGCAGAGAGAACCCCCCCCCATAAGTCACCCCATTTTGGAAAGTACACCCCTTAAAGAATTAATTTTGGGGTGTGATGAGCATTTTGACCCCACAGGTATTAGAGGAAATTATTTTTTTAGTTTGAAATTTCTCAATTTCACGAGGAACAGGAGGGAAAATTCACCCCAAAATCTGTAACGCAGGTTCTCCTGAGTAGAACGGTACCCCATATGTGGGCATAAACCACTGTATGGGCACGCAGCAGGGCTCAGAAGGGAAGGAGTGCCAATTAGCTTTTCAATTCAGATTTTGCTGAAGAATTTTCTGAGCGCCAAGTGCGTTAGCAGTGCCTCTGTAGTGCCAGCGGAGTAAAATCTCGCCATAAGTCACCCCATTTTGGAAAGTGCACCCCTCAGAGAATTCATCTTGGGGTGCGGTGAGCATTTTGACCCCACAGGTATTAGAGAAAAGTATTCAAAAGTAGACAGTAAAAATGAAAAACTCGAATTTTTCCAATAATATGTTCCTTTAGTTTGATATTTCTCAATTTCACGAGGAACAGGAGAGAAAATTCACCTTAAAATCTGTAACGCAGGTTCTCCTAAGTAGAACGGTACCCCATATGTGGGCATAATCCACTGTTTGGGCACACAGCGGGGTTTAGAAGGAAGGGAGCGCCAATTAGCATTTTCAGTGCATGATTTATCTGAAGAATTTTCTGAGCACCAAGTGCGTTTGCAGTGCCCCTTTAGTGTCAGCAGAATAGAACCCCCCCCCCCCCCAAAAGACACCACATTTTGGAAAGTGCACCCCTCAAAGAATTCATCTTGGGGTGTGGTGACCATTTTTACCCCACAGGTATTAGAGGAAAGTATTCAAAATTGGCCAGTAAAAATGAAAAACTCGAATTTTTCCAATAATATGTTGGTTTAGTTTGAAATTTCTAAATTTCACAAGGAACAGGAGAAAAAATGTACCCCAAAATCTGTAACGCAGGTTCTCCTGAGTACAACGGTACCCCATATATGGGCATAAACCACTGTATAGGCACACAGCGGGGCTCAGAAGGGAAGGAGTGCCAATTTGCTGGAGCAGCTAGTAATAGTTATTAAAATAGCGCAGTTACTAAAATAAAATAAAAAAAAATTAGATTACAGGTAATGCTGGGTGGTTACGGACAGTCTGGGGTGGTTACAGGGAATCTGGAGGTGGTTACGGGCAACCTGGGGTGGTTATGGGCAATCTGGGGTGGATACGGTCAACATGGGGTGGTTACGGATAATCTGGGGTGGATACGGTCAACATGGAATGGTCATGGGCAACCTGCTGTGGTTACGGCAACCTGGGGTGGTTACAGGCAACTTGGGGTGGTAACGTGCAATGTGGGGTGGTTACGGGCAATGTGGGGTGGATACGGACAACCTGCTGTGGTTACAGACCATCTAGGGTGGTTACAGGCAACCTGCTGTGGTTACGGGCAACGTGGGGTGGTTACGGACAATCTGGGGTGGTTACGGATAAACTGAAGTGCTTATAGATAATCTGAGGTGGGTACCTGTAATCTGGCATGGTTAAGGGCAATCTGGAGGGGGTGATTGGCAATTTGTGTTGGTTAGAGGCAACGTGCTGTGGTCAGAGGCAACTTGTGGTGGGTAGAGGCAGCGTGCGGTGGTCAGAGGCAACGTGCGGTGGTCAGTGGTAACCTGCGATGGTCAGAGGCGACTAGCGGTGGTCAGAGGCAACGTGCAGTGGTAAGAGGCAACCTGTGGTGGTCAGTGGTAACCTGCTATGGTCAGAGGCAGCATGCGGTGGTTACGGGCAACGTGCGGGGGGTTAGAGGCAGCGTGCGGGGGCTTTGTTCAATGTGCGGTGGTTACGTGTAATCTGGCGTTATTACGGACAACCTGGGGCGGTTACGGACAACCTGCAGTGGTTACGGGTAATCTGGGGGGGTTAGGGGTAATCTAGGAGTAAACTGCAATTATTACTATAATAAAAAGTGTGTGTTTTATTTTTTTGTGTGTTTTTCACTTTTTGTACTTTTACACATTCATTTTCACTATATTACTATGATTACTGTGATATTAGAGTAATCACAGTTCAGTGACAGAGACCGAATTGGTCTCTGTCACTTTAAATTTTCTGAGTTGGCTGCTTCTGACGCGCATGCGCACTTCAGAAGCAGTCAAGACGCCGAGGAGGAAGGACCTCCCTGGATCAGGTATTGTATTTGGGGAAGGAGGGGTGACTGGGGGATGGGGGGTGACTGGGGGGGTGGGGGGCGACTTGGGGGGGACAGGACACATCACATTTTATCCCCTGTCACCAATCATTTATGGTGACGGGATAAAAAGTGCCGGCAGCACATGGTACAAGCGATCAGCGGTATATAGTATCCCCGATCGGTCCCCGATCACTGCCCCATGCTCTCCGCTACCTCCGGTGGCGGAGAGCATTGGGCTTTGAATATTTATTTATTTTCCATCGCTGTGAACACACATAGTCTGTTCACAGCGATGGCGGCGGCCATCTTGGATCCGATGGCCGCCGGGGGAGGGAGCGGGTTAGTTACCAGCCCACTAGGGGGGCTAATCTGAGGTCTGATTGACTTATTTCATCTACCCCCGCCGTGGATTCACGGTGGGGGGAGATGAAAGGCAATGCAGCGCTGGCCCATTAGTGACCGCCGTATCGGCGGTCACTAAGGGGTTAACTGCCTAGATCCGAGCACGGCCCGGATCTCGGCAGTTGCAGCGGGTGCCCGGCTATCACTGACAGCCGGGCCCCGCCGGGGATGACAGGAGCGAAGCTCCTGAGCCCCTGTCATCCCGAGGACGTTCCTGGCACGTCCATCTGCAGATTTGGACGTGCTGATATGTCCTTATGCGGGAAGGGGTTAATACTTTCAGCTGCCGTTGTCTGTTTACACTGTTTACACTTCTTAAAACAGCGTTCTTATCCTAATGGGCCCTTTGAAGTCTTGCAACAGTGGAAGTCAGATGTGACCATAAGCAGAATACCTTCAGCCCACTTAACTCAATGGGCTTGGCCCAGGTACTCTACAGATGCTTTAGCAGAGTACCCCCAAGGTACCCCAATTAGAAACATTGCCTTATTAGTCCAAGATCACACCGCCGCTATATGCTCTGTATAGAGTCTCTGTCAGCAATTGATTCCCAGATCAGATCCTCCCATAACAATGTGACAAGTAATGTCAAATAATAATGCCGCCTGTAGCCATTTTTACCCCCCCCCCCTTGCAATAATAACAGCTCCTGTAGCCAGTAATAATGCCCACCCAGTAGCTAGATGCAATGCCTCCTGTACCCAGACATACCCCCTTTAGACAGAAAGGCCCCCAGTAGCCAGGTATGCATCTTGCAGCCAGATGTGCCCCCCCAGGTATGACACATACAACCAAGTACCCCACTGCAGACAGATAAGTCCCTTGTTGCCAGGTATGCCCTGCAGTCACATATGCCCCTTTCTGCTAGGTATGTCCTTTCCAGTCAGATATGTCCCATGGAGCCAAATAAGCCTCTGGATATGTCCCCTGCAGCCAGATGTCACCTAGCCAGGTATGCCCCCCTGCGGCTGCAACCACATATGTCTCCTGGAGTGAGATGTGTTCCCTGCAGCCAGGTAAGTCACCATGTAGCCAGCTACCTCCTCCTTGCAAATAGATACATGTCCCCTTACAGCCATATCTCCTCCCCCCTTTGCAGCCAGACACCTTCCCCCTGTAGCCAGATACAAATCCCCATGGAGCCCCATATATTTCTCCCCTTGCAGCCAGATACATGTCCCTTGTAAGTAGATACGTTTCTCTTTGCCAGAGTTGCGCAGCAGGTGCTATAGTAGGAAGGACAAGGCTGGTGGGAGGAGCTACCAAAGGACGGGCTCGGAGCTGTCATTGAGGACCAATCAGTGACTGTTTTTTTTTGCACCTCTCACCTATTCCTCCAACCTGCCATGTACTCTAAGAAGTTACTTTACTGTTGAAATGTTGAGTGTTTCAGCCTACACCCCCCCCCCCTCCTTATTAGTTTATTCGATGGACTTATTAATTGTTTAAATCCTTCACATCAGCACATACTATGGTAATGTCCCAACGTTTATATAGGCAATGATACTATATATATATATGTATATCTTCTATGCACTGTTAGCACTTTATGCATTTATTTGTTCATGAATATGGATGCATGTTACTTAGTTTGCACCCTATAAATATGGACTGTTGACCATCATGCATTGCTTGGAAATGGCTGAAATATTTTGTTTGGATGAAATAAATCACTTAGGGGAGATTAATCGCACAGTCTTATAGCAGGAATGTCCTTTGTTGCCCATAGCAACCAATAACAGCTGAGCACTAATGTCCTGTGTTGCCCATAGCAACCAATCATAGCTGAGCACTAATGTCCTTTGTTGCCCATAGCAACCAATCACAGCTGAGCACTTATCACTGACTGTAAGCTTGATACATAAACAACAGTGGCAGTTATGATGACATCACAAAAACAAGGCTGATGATGTCACACATCCTGTGGAATATACAGTTGTAGCTGAGGCGTCTGCTGTTATTTACAGGTTGGCAGCTTGAAGAAGACGCGGCCAGGTAGGGAGCTCTTCACTGAGGCCTCGTTCACACATGGAGCTAAAATGGGTTTAGTAAATAACCCATCTGGGCACACGTGTGAACATGGCCTTAAAGGGGTTTTCCAAGGAAAGTTGAGTTATGGTCTATGCACAGCATTGGCCATCATTCCCTGGAAAACCCTTTTATAATGGCTGTTCTTATCCAGACAGCCGCCTCTCTGTTGTCAGTCTGTTGTATGCAGGCCCGGATTGGTAATCTGGCAAAGCGGGCAAATGCCCGCTGGGCTGCCAGTATTACCAGTCCGGGGGCCGCCGGTCCTGCCCCCCATGTGCACCGGCCCTCAGCAAAGGCTGCAAGAATAGCGCAGCCGGCCGCTGCGCTATTCATTCAGCCTCTGCAGAGGGCCGGTGCCCTGGCCCTTTAACTGTGAGCGTTCAAGATGAACGCTCACAGTCTGCAGTGGCCGGGCTCTGACTAACAGAGCCAGGGAGCCATAATTGGCCCCCGGCCCTGCCAGTCACTCCTGTGGCATGTGCCCCCCCCGGGCCGGTTTTCGCGGCTGAAAGTTGTCAGGGCCGGCCCGGGGTCGCAGACGTGCCGCGCGCAGGCACGTCTGCAGGCACCTCTGCCAGGCCCCCAGCGGTGACGTCACTTCCCTGACGCGCCGCTGAGGGCCTGTGAGGAGAGACGCCGCCTCCACGCTGCAGCATAGAGAAGAAGCTGCAGACTGAAGATCCGGGACCAGGAGGAAGAAGCTGCTGGGAGCGAGGTGAGGTGAGAATGTTCTTCTTCTTTTTTTTTTTTTTTTTTTTAACCCCTTCACATGTGGCCATATGGGGGGGTCTCCACAGGGGGGCTATTCTATATGGGGGGATGGCTGTCTGGGGCTTTACAGCGGCTATTCTATATGGGGGGGATGCAGGGGGGCTATTCTATATGGGGGATGCAGGGGGGCTATTCTCTATGGGGGGATGCAGGGGGGCTATTCTCTATGAGGGGATGCAGGGGGGCTATTCTATATGGGGGGATGCAGGGGGGCTATTCTCTATGGGGGGATGCAGGGGGGCTATTCTATATGGGGGGATGCAGGGGGGATATTCTATATTGGGGGATGCATGGGGGGGCTATTCTATATTGGGGGGATGCACTGGGGGCTATTCCACTATGGGGGGATGCAGGGGGGGCTATTCTATATGGGGGGATGCAGTGGGGCTATTCTATATGGGGGGATGCAGGGGGGCTATTCTATATGGGGGGGTCTCCACAGGGGGGCTATTCTATATGGGGGGATGGCTGTCTGGGGCTTTAAAGAGGCTATTCTCTATGAGGGGATGCAGGGGGGCTATTATTTATGCGGTGATACAGGGGGGGGGGGGTGGCTGGCTGTCTGGGGCTTTACAGGGGGGCTATTCTATATGGGGGTTGCAGGGGGGCTATTCTATATGGGGGTTGCAGGGGGGCTATTCTATATGGGGGGATGCAGGGGGGCTATTCTCTATGGGGGGATGCAGGGGGGCTATTCTCTATGAGGGGATGCAGGGGGGCTATTCTATATGGGGGGATGCAGGGGGGCTATTCTCTATGGGGGGATGCAGGGGGGCTATTCTCTATGGGGGGATGCAGGGGGGCTATTCTCTATGAGGGGATGCAGGGGGGCTATTCTATATGGGGGGATGCAGGGGGGCTATTCTCTGAGGGGATGCAGGGGGGCTATTCTCTATGAGGGGATGCAGGGGGGCTATTCTCTATGGGGGGATGCAGGGGGGATATTCTATATGGGGGGATGCAGTGGGGCTATTCTATATGAGGGGATGCAGGGGGGCTATTCTCTATGAGGGGATGCAGGGGAGCTATTCTCTATGAGGGGTGCATGGGGGGCTATTCTCTATGGGGGGATGCAGGGGGGATATTCTATATGGGGGGATGCAGTGGGGCTATTCTATATGGGGGGATGCAGGGGGGCTATTCTATATGGGGGGTGCAGGGGGGCTATTCTCTATGAGGGGATGCAGGGCGGCTATTTTTTATGCTGTGATGCAGGGGGGTGGTGGCTGTCTGTCTGGGGCTTTACAGGGGGGCTATTCTATATGGGGGGTGCAGTGGGGCTATTCTCTATGAGGGGATGCAGGGGGGCTATTCTATATGGGGGGATGCAGGGGGGCTATTCTCTATGAGGGGATGCAGGGGGGCTATTCTCTATGGGGGGATGCAGGGGGGCTATTCTATATGGGGGGATGTACAGCAGGGGGGCTATTCTATATGGGGGGATGTACAGCAGGGGGGCTATTCTATATGGGGGATGCAGGGGGGCTATTCTATATGGGAGGGGGATGCAGGGGGGCTATTCTATATGGGGGATGCAGGGGGGCTATTCTATATGGGAGGGGGATGCAGGGGGGCTATTCTATATGGGAAAATGTACAGCAGGGGGGCTATTCTATATGGGGGATGTACAGCAGGGGGGGCTATTCTATATGGGGGGATGCAGGGGGGCTATTCTATATGGGGGGATGCAGGGGGGCTATTCTATATGGGGGATGGAGGGGGGCTATTCTATATTGGGGGATGCAGGGGGGCTATTCTATATGGGGGATGCAGGGGGGCTATTCTATATGGGGGGGATGCAGGGGGGCTATTCTATATGGGGGTATGCAGGGGGGGCTATTCTATATGGGGGGATGCAGGGGGGCTATTCTATATTGGTGGATGCAGGGGGGCTATTCTATATGGGGGGATGCAGGGGGGCTATTATATATGGGGGATGCAGGGGGGGCTATTCTATATGGGGGGGATGTATAGATGAGGATGTTGCTGGAGCATGAAGCCTAAAATGTCTGTCTGGCAGATCCCGTGGAGAGGAGTCATGGCCAGAGAAGCCTTCATGATGGCCGGAGCCAGATGGAGAAGAAAAGGAAAAGTGGACGTCTCTTCATGCAGAGAAGACGCCTACTGTGAGTCACATGATGTAACTGCACTACTATCACTTACAAAGTCTGCAGAACCTTTACACAGCTGGGATCTACCTCTATATCGGGGTGTCAAACTCAAGCCCTCCAGGTGTTGCAAAACTACAATTCCCAACATGCTTTAGCTGTCCAGGCATGCTGGGATTTGTAGTGTTCTAACAGCTGGAGGGCCGGAGTGTGACACCTGTGTTCTATGGTCACTGCTGTGGTAGAATATTGGTCTTTATATAGTGGCTATTATTTGATGACAGTATTGTGGTATTGTCCAGTCACACTATGGTGGGAGTAGTGGGCATGGTGTGATGGTATAGTGGTATTATCCAGTCACTGTATGGTGAGGGTAGGTATGGTATGGTATTTCTCGTCCTGTGTATTCTGGTATTATTGGTAATATAAGTGTTGCATATAGTGGATTGTATTCAGTCACAGTGTAGTGGTATTAGTCATTATGTGGTGGTAATGGCCGTGCTCATGGTGTGGTGATATTATTTGTTGCTTATATACTGGTAGTATTGGTGGGTTTGCTTAGTAACAGTATGGCAGTAACGTGTACAGTGTGTTGATATTTGCTTACTGGTGTTATTAACTATGAGAGTATCATGCACAGAAAATTCTTACCTATGTTTCCAATATGTATCCTAAAACTTGTCCTGGGGCCCTACTGATAATGTAGATAGATAGATAGATAGATAGATAGATAGATAGATAGATAGATAGATAGATAGATAGATAGATAGATAGATAGATAGATACCCAGTAGGAAATGGCTATCTAGCAGCTTATTATGTAGCTTTGATTACACAAGAGATCACAACCAGCAGACACATTTTAATAATTAAAACCTTACTACTTATACCACCATTATATGGAGTGCAGATATAGTCAGGATAAAAGAGATTTAAAAAATATAGTAACTTTTGTCCAAAAACAGCACCACCCTGTCCTCAGACTGTGTGTGGTATTACAGCTTGGCTCCATTCACTTCAATGGAACTGAGCTGCAATACCTTACACAAACTGAAAAAGAGTATGTCACTGTTTCTGGAAGAAAGTGGCCATGTTTTTCTCCTTTAAAGGGAATCTGTGAGGTCCATACCAGGTCTAGGGCTATAGATCTCAGCAGACAGATGTGAGGGAGATATCACTGAACTTTAGTCCAGTGTAAACTTTTATAATTGTCCTTTTCATTACTAACTAACGTTTCAAAACAGCAGCGGCAGCAGCAGCACCCTATATGTCCATCAGTCAGAGCAGGCGGGGGCAGAAGGTGCTGCTGTGGCTCCACCTCTGTGACACTTCAGCTGGTAATGAAAATAATGATTATAGAAGTTTACACTGGACTAAAGATCCAGTCCCTTATCTGTACGCTGGGATCTACAGCTGTGTACCTGGTATAGACCCCACAGGTTCCCTTTAACGGCTAAATAAAGCAGAATTTGCTACATCGCATATTTTACACGGCTATCCATGATATGGTATGTGGGCTGCTGGGGTTTGATTGCCAGGGCTGATTTTAAGTCCCAGTCCGGCCCTGGTTGTATGTATGTCTGTTGTATGTTCTATGTCTGCTGTATGGTAGGTTGTATATTAGATTGTAAGCTCCTGCGGGGAGCAGGGCCTCTACACATGTAGCTGGTGTTACCATGAAATGCTTTGTCCTGATCATGTTAACACTGGCGACATCTGTACTGTACATTGCAGTACAAGCTCTTAGGAGTGGGGTATTGTAGTGTACATTAGATTGTAAGCTCTTCGGGGCAGACATGTAGTCATGTACTAAATATAACCCTGTAAGCTCTTAAGAGGAGGGACTGTGTTACTCTGTGAGCTCTTAGGAGCAGAGACTCTATTATATATAAGATTGTGAGCTCTGTGGGCAGGACATGTATTGTGAATATTAGTTTTTAACCTCTTAAGGGCAGGTCTCCTGAACTGTATAGATTGTAAGCTCTTAGGAGCAGGCCATGTATTGTATATAAGATGGATGTATATGTAATAATAATATTTATTTCTACAGGGACAACAAATTGTGCAGCATTAATGACTCTGTTTTTCATTCATTACAGGGTGGAGTCTCCTGATCCTATATAATATACAGCTGTATGCAGCAGGCCAGTTGTGATCCAGGGAGATCAGATCCGATCGCCACTTGTGGGGTCAGGAAGGAATTTTTTTTCTCCCCTGAGGTAAAACTCTCCGGGGGGTTTCTTCGCCTTCCTCTGGATCTTTAGGTCCGGTGACTCTCAGACCAGGATAATAGAGGACGGGTGGGAATGACTGCAGCACGTTCTGTAGTCCCCACTAGACCTGACCTGAGAGTCACCGAATCTACTGATAATTAAAGGGCCGGTAATATTTCATTACAATGTTGCATATTGAATAAAGAATTTGAATTTATGTTGGTGTTGCTTCGTTTTGTCTGCATTTCTATTTACTGTATTGACCGAGATTGGAGAGATCGCTGCCTCTCTGCTTTAGAATAAGTATGAGAAAACCATCAGAGTACACACAGGTGGTTCCGTGGTTCACAGGTCTTGTGAACAATACAACACACATGATGAATACTTGCAGTGGCGTAGCTATAGGGGTCGCAGTGGTCGCCATGCCCACCGGGCCCCTACGCTAGGGGGGGCCACTGCTCCCCCTCACCACTTCCTATCACTATGCAGTTCTCTCGAACAGGCTGTGAAAATGACAGCCAGTTCAGAGAAATGCACTAAGCCCCCTCTGCCCGGACTGACAATCTGGCAGACAAGTGTGTTACCAGATTGTCAGTTCCTGTGAGGCCGCGTGATGCATAAAAAAAGTATCAGGCAGCGCAGGGGACAGCCCTTACTTCCTGCCCAGGCCCTCCTCCTCCTCCCGAGCTACCTGAGCATCTGCTGAGAGTCGGACCCCTTATTCCACCAACAGATCTGACGACAGATTATCTGCTAAAGATTTGAAGCCAAACCCAGGAACAGACTATAATCAGAGAACAGGTCATAAAGGAAAGACTGGATTTCTCCTCTTTTCAAATCCACTCCTGGGTGGTCGTCAGATCTGTTGGTGTAATAGGGCCTTTACACAGAACACAAGGAAGTCTGCTTCACTGGTCCCACTGGACGCTGTTCAGCGAGAGGACAACATGTCCCCCTGCAGGAGGAAGCTCCGCCCACAGACTGCCCGGCAGGAGAGGAGGGCTATGGTAGAGCTTCTGTGTACTGTCTGTCTGTCTGTCTCTGTATGGGTATATATCTGTCTATATGTCAGCCTGTGTAGAACTAAAGCTCCCAGCAATGCCTGACAGCCTGTGTAGAACTACTACTCCCAGCATGCCCTGACAGCCTGTGTAGAACTAAAGCTCCCAGCATGCCCTGACAGCCTGTGAAAAACTACTACTCTAAGCATGCCCTGACAGCCTGTGTAGAACTAAAGCTCCCAGCATGCCCTGACAGCCGGTGTAGAACTACCACTCCCAGCATGCCCTGACAGCCTGTGTAGAACTAAAGCTCCCAGCATGCCCTGACAGCTTGTGTGAAACTACTACTCCCAGCATGCCCTGACAGCCTGTGTGGAACTACTGCTCCCAGCATGCCCTGACAGCCTGTGTGGAACTACTGCTCCCAGCATGCCCTGACAGCCTGTGTATAACTACAGCTCCCAGCATGCCCTGACAACCTGTGTGGAACTACTGCTCCCAGCATGCCCTGACAGCCTGTGTGGAACTAAAGCTCCCAACATGCCCTGACAGCCTGTGTGGAACTACTGCTCCCAGCATGCCCTGACAGCCTGTGTGGAACTACTGCTCCCAGCATGCCTTGACAGCCTGTGTAGAACTAAAGCTCCCAGCATGCCCTGACAGCCTGTGTAGAACTAAAGCTCCCAGCATGCCCTGACAGCCTGTGTAGAACTAAAGCTCCCAGCATGCCCTTACAGCCTGTGTAGAACTACTACTCCCAGCATGCCCTGACAGCCCGTGTAGAACTACTACTCCCAGCATGCCCTGTGTAGAACTACTACTCCCAGCATGCCCTGACAACCTGTGTAGAACTACTACTCCCAGCATGCCCTGACAGCCTGTGTAGAACTAAAGCTCCCAGCATGCCCTGACAGCCTGTGTAGAACTACTACTCCCAGCATGCCCTGTATAGAACTACTACTCCCAGCATGCCCTGACAGCCTGTGTAGAACTAAAGCTCCCAGCATGCCCTATGTAGAACTACTACTCCCAGCATGCCATAACAGCCTGTGTAGAACTAAAGCTCCCAGCATGCCCTGACAGCCTGTGTAGGACTACTACTCCCAGCATGCCCTGACAGCCTGTGTAGAAATACTACTCTCAGCATGCCCTGACAGCCTGTGTAGAACTACTAGTCCCAGCATGCCCTGTGTAGAACTACTACTCCCAGCATGCCCTGACAGCCTGTGTGTAACTACTGCTCCCAGCATGCCCTGACAGCCTGTGTAGAACTACTAGTCCCAGCATGCCCTGTGTAGAACTACTACTCCCAGCATGCCCTGACAGCCTGTGTGTAACTACTGCTCCCAGCATGCCCTGACAGCCTGTGTAGAACTAAAGCTCCCATAATGCCCTGTGTAGAAATACTACTCCCATCATGCCCTCACAGCCTCTGTAGAACTACTACTCCCAGCATGCCCTCACAGCCTGTGTAGAACTAAAACTCCCAGCATGCCCTGACAGCCTGTGTAGGACTACTACTCCCAGCATGCCCTGACAGCCTGTGTAGAAATACTACTCCCAGCATTCCCTGACAGCCTGTGTATAACTAATAATCCCAGCATGCCCTGGCAGCCTGTCTAGGACTACTACTCCCAGCATGCCCTGACAGCCTGTATGTGTATAACTACTACTCCCAGCCTGTATGAGTATAAGTACTGCTCCCAGCATGCCCCACCCCCAGCTCCCCCTCAGTTACCTCCAGCTGCCCCAGTCACCCCCAGCTCCCACTCAGTCACCCCCAGCTGCCCCAGTCCCTCTCAGTCCCCCTTAGTCACCCCCAGCTCCCCCTCAGTCACCCCCAGCTGCCCCAGTCCCTCTCAGTCACCCCCAGCCCCCCCCCCCCCTCAGTCACCCTCAGCTGCCCTAGTCCCTCTCAGTCACCCCCAGCTCCCCCTCAGTCACCCCTAGCTGCCCCAGTCCCCCTCAGTCACCTCCAGCTGCCCCAGTCCCTCTCAGTCACCCCCAGCTCCCCTCAGTCACCCCCAGCTGCCCCAGTCCCCCTCAGTCACTTCCAGCTTCCCCAGTCCCTCTCAGTCACCCCTAGTTCCCCCTCAGTCACCCCCAGCTTCCCCAGTCCCTCTCAGTCACCCCCAGCTGCCCCAGTCCCTCTCGGTCACCCCCAGTTCCCCCTCAGTCACCCCCAGCTTCCCCAGTCCCTCTCAGTCACCCCCAGCTCCCCCTCAGTCACCCCCAGCTGCCCCAGTCCCTCTTAGTCACCCCCAGCTACCCCTCAGTCACCTCCAGCTTCCCCAGTCCCTCTCAGTCACCCCCAGTAGTAGTAAGTGGCTGCAGTCTGAGAGTTTAGGATCCTATAAATGAGGCTGCCGGCTGCCCAGTAGAATTGTCAGTGCTGAGAGAAGAGATGACAGATCCTGTGCGGTGAGACACAGAAGTCGCTGGAGAAATTATGAAGGCTACCATCCTATCACCACCGACAGTGGCACAGTACAAGAGGTGGAGGCAGTAGCACGGTACACGAGGGAACACAGTGACAGCTCATTAGGACACATTGGCACATAAGAAGGCGTCACCTTAGAGTAATTGGATATAATGTTTTTGGCCTCTGACTGTGCCTGATCAGTTAGGATGGGGGGGGGGGGAGAGGGGGCCCAAGCTAAAATTTTGCATCAGGGCCAATCAGCCTTTAGCTACACCCCTGGATACTTGTTTGGAGGTGAAAAATATCTCAAGGGAAGCATCACTGCAAGACAAGAGTAAGGACACTATAAACACTAATGTAGTGGATCTGAACATCCCCATCGTGACTACATACAATAAAAAAGAAAAAAACTTTACTAAGGCCACTACCAAAAAGCTTTTACACCTGTAGACAATGCAAAAGTTGCAAAAACACCCAAAACTCATGTACAATATTGGAAATAGAAAATGGAAAAAGAGAAAAGGAAAAAAATCTCATTAGGGCAAATTTGAGGGGTAAGTATTTGCGGGGATAGAAAAAATTGAATTCCATTGGAGAGGGGGGGGGGACCATATAGAACAATTATCTAAAACGGAGACCAAATGGATTTTTAGCCTAAACACACTTATCCCTAATGTCCTTAATGCCTATTTAGAACTTTTTGCCTTTTTGTAGTTCCTCTTATTAATAACTTTAAAGCTATATACAAAAAAATGGAAAAGGTTCCTTATACAACAGTGATATACGGTACCGAACCCTCAGCGCTATGGTAGGGTGTGGGGAGGACTGACAATACGGACACACAATGTAGAAGCAAGCGGGGAGTAATGCACACACCAAACAGTCCAAGCTAGTAAATAATTGGAAGAGTCAAATAATGAACATAAGAGAAACATATCAATAAATATACACAGGCGCATAGAGTGTTTGTCACCACATAGAAGAAACTGATACAGCGCTCCAAACCCTCAGTGAGAAAATAAAAGTGCATTAAAATCAGATATACTATGTGAGAGTTCTTTGCCATCATACAGAAAGAACTGACACAATGCTCCGAATCTTCTACTGTTATATACAAAAAACTGACACATTGTTCCGAACCCCCTGCTATCACTGATACATATTATACGATGATTTGAGGTGAAGGAATATAGTGCCGGAAGAATGCAATTACTATGCACCTTAGAAGTCTGGATCATGAACAACCTATAAATAAGGGAGGAACGCGGGTCCACGCCATAATCCTGATGAAAGAAACTGTGACAGTTGCTGAAACGCTTTAATTTTTGGCTTAACCGAGAACCGGACAGAGAGCGACATCACTGAATCTCCCGGGAAGTTTGAACTGGACTACCGGCATGGTTCACTATGGAGCAGTGCCGCCGGCCGGTGGTCCTCCAGCACGGACTATACTGCATTACTGCACGGCGAATACAAGGAGCATCCAAGTGCACCTGCGAAAAGCAAAAGAATCTACTCCTTAGACATCGGTATACAGACGGAGTGAGATAGTACAAGGAACTCTCCATCACAGACATCGGCACACGGACGGAGAGAGATAGTGCATTCTAGCAGGTATTCTCATAACACGACATACTGCTCTTTTGATAACTACTATCATTCATCACCTTTAACCACTGTTAGTGAGCATATGGGTGTCCACTCTGACATTTAGCAGCAGTTTTAGGGCAGAACCTCTCAATCTTATATTTGTATACAGAGTATTCTATACTGAACGAGCCTGAAAATCACCCATTCTCTTCCTCCGCCAAAATGTTAGTTCACTTGGTGGAATTTTTGGGATGTCCTGTAATGGCGCGTTTACACAGAGAGATTTATCTGAAAGATTTTTGAAGGCAAAGCCAGGAACAGACTATGAACAGAGAACAGGTGATAAAAGAAAAATTGAGATTTTTCCTCTATTCACATCCATTCCTGGTTTTGGCTCTCAAAATCTGTCAGAAATCTCCCTGTGAATATGCACCATTACTCTACTTAATAGGGTTTGTGCAAGGAACTTGGCCCACATGGGATGTATCCACAGCAATGTGATCTTCCAGCATCAACTTTCATTGCATGCCGATTTTTTGTGACAAGTACCCTTAGGCTGCTGTCACACATGGCAGTTTTTTTTTTGTTTTTTTGTTTTTTTTGGGGGGGGGGGGGGCAGCCACTGCAATTTTTGAGTCAAAACTAAGAGTGGATTCAAAAGGAACAGTAACTATAAAGTAAGGACACACACTTCTTCATGCTGGATCCATTTCTGGTTTTGGACCCAAAGCTGCAGTGGCCGTTTTACAAGAAAACGTCAGTGTGTGACTGCAACCTCATGAGTTGTCCAGACATTGAGCGTTCCTTACTATTGGAGCCAAGGCTGGTGTCTGCCACAGTCATCTTCACTGCTTCCACTGATGTGCTGTGCAGTCATGAGATCGGCTGATCCCTATGCTGTCTGTGTTTAGCTGACTTTTCCTGTCCACACAGCAGATCACTAGAAGTAGCGAAGAAGAAGTTATTTTCCCTACAGCCTACAGAAGACCAGGCTGCATAGAGTAGTGGTTGAGCCACCAACACAATATTAGTTTATAGGGATAAGAATGCCCAGTGGGGATCCAGCTTTCCACTAACAGATAGATACAGATTATTTATATAAATTCACCATATTTACTGTAATTACTTCAGCAACTTTAATTGGTTGTATTTGGTCATATTTATGTTATAGTACATATATTCCTATTATCATTTCCACCGAGCATGCAACTGTGTAGGTGTATACTGACAAAGGTGAAGCTCGTATATTAATACTTTCAGCTGCCGTTGTCTATTTACACTTCTTAAAACAGCGTTCTTTTACTAATTGGCCCTTTGAAGTCTTGCAAAGTAACTGTGGAAGTCAGATGTGACCATAAGCAGAATACCTTCAGCCCACTTAACTCAATGGGCTTGGCGGGAGGAGCTACCAAAGGACGGGCTCGGAGCTGTCATTGAGGACCAATCAGTGACGCTCCTGGTTTTTTTTGCACCTCTCACCTACTCCTCCAACCTGCCATGAACTCTAGGGTGCCTTCACACCTACCGGATCCGCAGCGGATTTTCATGCTGCGAGTTTGCAGCGAAATCAGCTGCGGACCCTTTACTGTGAAGCTCAATGGGTCCCATACATGCAGCAGATCGGCTGCCTGCATGGGACCCGCCCCTTTAACCTGTGCCGCCACCGGCTGGGGAGCCGGGAGCATCACACAGCCACGGCCCGAGCAGGTGTTTTATGCTCGGGGCCGGGGCTGCGGGGCTGTAATCGGGCATGCGGGGGGGCGAGGTGGCGATCGGAAGTGCAGGGGTTTAAGGGGGCCGGGGCTGTAAGCTGCGGCCGGCGGCGCAGGGGTTAAAGAGGCCGGGTCCCCTGCAGGATCCGTTGCGTGTATGGGACCCATTGAGCTTCACAGTACAGGATCCGCTGATTTCGCTGCAAACTCGCAGCATGAAAATCCGCTGCGGATCCGGTAGGTGTGAAGGCGCCCTAAGAAGTTACTTTACCTGTTGAAATGTTGAGTGTTTCAGCCTACACCCCCCCCCCCCCTCCTTATTAGTTTATTTGATGGGCTTATTAATTGTTTATATCCTTCACATCAGCACATACTATGGTTATGTCCCAATGTTTATATAGACAATGATACTATATATATATATATATGTATATCTTCTATGCACTGTTAGCACTTTATCCATGAATATGGATGCATGTTACTTAGTTTGCACCCTATAAATATGGACTGTTGACCATCATGCATTGCTTGGAAATGGCTGAAATACTTTGGATGAAATAAATTACTTAGGGGAGATTAATCGCACAGTCTTACAGCAGGAATGTCCTTTGTTGCCCATAGCAACCAATAACAGCTGAGCACTAATGTCCTTTGTTGCCCATAGCAACCTATACCAGCTGAGCACTAATGTTCTTTGTTGCCCATAGCAACCAATCACAGCTGAGCACTTATCACTGACTGTAAGCTTGATACATAAACAACAGTGGCAGTTATGATGACATCACAAAAACAAGGCTGATGATGTCACACATCCTGCGGAATATACAGTTGTAGCTGAGGCGTCTGCCGTTATTTACAGGTTGGCAGCTTGAAGAAGACGCGGCCAGGTAGGGAGCTCTTCACTGAGGCCTCGTTCACACATGGAGCTAAAATGGGTTTAGTAAATAACCCATCTGGGCACACGTGTGAACATGGCCTTAAAGGGGTTTTCCAAGGAAAGTTGAGTTATGGTCTATGCACAGCATTGGCCATCATTCCCTGGAAAACCCTTTTATAATGGCTGTTCTTATGCAGACAGCCGCCTCTCTGTTGTCAGTCTGTTGTATGTATGTCTGTTGTATGTTGTATGTCTGCTGTGTGGTAGGTTGTATATTAGATTGTAAGCTCCTGCGGGGAGCAGGGCCTCTACACATGTAGCTGGTGTTACCATGAAATGCTTTGTCCTGATCATGTTAACACTGGCGACATCTGTACTGTACATTGCAGTACAAGCTCTTAGAGTGGGGTATTGTAGTGTACATTAGATTGTAAGCTCCTCGGGGCAGACATGTAGTCATGTACTAAATATAAGCCTGTAAGCTCTTAAGAGGAGGGACTGTGTTACTCTGTGAGCTCTTAGGAGCAGAGACTCTATTATATATAAGATTGTGAGCTCTGTGGGCAGGACATGTATTGTGAATATTAGTTTGTAACCTCTTAAGGGCAGGTCTCCTGAACTGTATAGATTGTAAGCTCTTAGGAGCAGGCCATGTATTGTATATAAGATGGATGTATATGTAATAATAATATTTATTTCTACAGGGACAACAAATTGTGCAGCATTAATGACTCTGTTTTTCATTCATTACAGGGTGGAGTCTCCTGATCCTATATAATATACAGCTGTATGCAGCAGGCCAGTTGTGATCCAGGGAGATCAGATCCGATCGCCACTTGTGGGGTCAGGAAGGAATTTTTTTTCCCCCCTGAGGTAAAACTCTCCGGGGGGTTTCTTCGCCTTCCTCTGGATCTTTAGGTCCGGTGACTCTCAGACCAGGATAATAGAGGACGGGTGGGAATGACTGCGGCACGTTCTGTAGTCCCCACTAGACCTGACCTGAGAGTCACCGAATCTACTGATAATTAAAGGGCCGGTAATATTTCATTACAATGTTGCATATTGAATAAAGAATTTGAATTTATGTTGGTGTTGCTTCGTTTTTGTCTGCATTTCTATTTACTGTATTGACCGAGATTGGAGAGATCGCTGCCTCTCTGCTTTAGAATAAGTATGAGAAAACCATCAGAGTACACACAGGTGGTTCCATGGTTCAGCAGGTTGGAAGTATCTAACCTGCTAACATGCCACTAAAGCACACGGGGCGCTGAGGTTGTAGGTTATCTTCTTACCTTGATTTTTGCACCGTTTTAATTATTTTTCTGGTCATTTTGCATACAATGGGTTAAACTGCTAGGATTGGCGGCATTTAGTATGGGAGCCTAGCTGTCATGTGATCCCTTTAAGCAGCAGCCTAGCTAAAGAAGCCTTAGTGGCTGCCATGAAAACACTTACAGATAGTCAAAAACTCTGTAGGCCCATCAGGGGGTTTTATCATGACAGGTGTACCTGTACGCCAGTCTTACCTAAACCCCTGGTGACATGCCCAATGGCAGATCTCTTTAGAGGTGCACATCTTTCATTATATTTGGTGAAATCTACAAGTCTGAGCAGGTATAGATTTTTACAATGGTAAATCAGGCACAAGATGAGGCCATGTTCCCTCTGTGCTTTGCCTTCCCCCACACTTGCACATATGGTGAGCAGGGTGCACATCAGCAAAGAAGTCTGATTTTTGTGTAAACTGACTGGTTGCTGAAGCAGGAAGGACGAGGCTGGTCGGGGGAGCTAAGGGAGGGCGGGCTCAGTGATGCTCCTGAGGCTGTGTGCCCACTCTCCTGTTCCCCAGCAGCATCAACGTCCCTCATGTCACCAGGTGACCAGGTGAGTCAGGAGCGGTGGTGATTGGCATCAGGACACAATAGCAATGTCCCGGCGCTAAAATCAAATGTTTTTGCTTTTTTACACCTCCCACATACCTTTCAACATGCGCCTCTGACCCCCCAAGGTACGCATACCGCAGGTTGAGAAACACTGCTCTACAGTATGCATTGGAATGCTTTTCTGTTGGTATGCCCTCTAGGACAGGTAGCAAATGTTTCGTGTGTAGACGGCACTGTGCGCCAAAAGCTCAGGTGGGCGCACAGCCTCTTAAGTCAGACCCCCGACTCCACTGGATACAAAATGAAGGTAAGGCAGCACTCCAGAATATAGTGAATAAGGAAGTGAATTTATTCACCCATCATGTACAATACAATGTTTCAGTTTCTCAATGAAACCTTTTTCAAGCAACACATAGGACAGGAGGGTCAAACAGCGGTCCTTCAGCTGTAGCATATCTACAATTCCCATCATGCATTAGAAAAACATGGCCACTTTCTTCTACCCCTCTTATCTCCTTCTCATGTGTGGTTTGAAATTAAGCTCCATTCACTTAAAAGGATCTGAGTTGCAAAACCTGCACCCAAACTGGAGACAAGGGTAGTGCTGTCTCTGAAAGAAAGTTGACATGTTTTTCTATAGCTGAATCACCCCTTTAAATGGGTAGTCTGGCATAAACACAATTATTTCAAATTAAGTTACAGAAAGTTACATACATTTATTATTTACATCTATTTTAAAAATTACAAGCCTTCCAGTACTTATCAGCTGCTGCATGTACTTCAGGAAGAGGTGTATTCATTTTAGTCTGACACAGTGCTCTTTGCTGCCACCTCTGTTAACCCCTTGCTGCAAAATGACGTTTGGGGAACGTCATGTAAAGTAGGTAGTTAATGCAACATGACGTTCCCCAAACGTCATGTTGTTCCTGCCTCCCCCCGCTGTCCGTAAGTGAGATCGGGCAGCGGGAGGAGGCAGTATCACACCACATCCTCCCGCTGCCTCTGCCCGGAGGGGAGCCGCGCTCCCCCGGGCAGTTAACCCCATAAACGCCGCGGTCGATGCGACCGCAGCGTCTATGGGGGAGATGTGATGTTTGCCGCCGATCGGGCGGCGGGAGGAGGCTGCAGGACGTTGCCTCCTCCCGCCACCACTGTCACTGTGTCCCCCGGCCCCCCTTCCCCTACCGCCGGTACCGGAGATAGTTGATGACAGCGATCTCCGGTACAGGCTCCGCCGATCGCTTTCATCTCCCCCCACCGTGAATCCACGGTGGGGGGAGATGAAAATGTATTAATCAGACCCCAGATCAGCCCCCTAGTAGGGAATAACTAACCAGCTCCACTCCCCGGGTGGCCATCATTTCCAAGATGGCCGCCCCCATCCCTGTGAACAGATTATATCTGTTCACAGGGATGGAAATTAAAAAATGAATGAAAACCCCATGCTCTCCGCCACCGGAGGTAGCGGAGAGCATGGGGCAGTGATCGGGGACCCCCTGTGGGGTCCCGGTACAAGCGATCAGCGGTATATACTATATACCGCTGATCGCTTGTGCCATGTGCCGATCAGCACTTTTTATCCCCTGTCACCATGAATGATTGGTGATAGGGGATAAAAAGTGATAAAGTCCGTCCCCCAAGTCGCCCTCCAGTCACCCCCCGTCCCCCAGTCAACCCCCTACCCCTTATACATTACCTGATCCAGGGAGCTCCTTCCTCCTCGACGTCCAGGCTGGTTATGAAGTGCGCATGCGCTCCACAACCAGCCAACTCTGAAAATTTCAAGTGACAGAGACCAATTTGGTCTCTGTCACTGAACTATGATTACTGTGATAGAAAATATCACAGTAATCATAGTAATACAGTGAAAATGACTGTGTAAAGTACAAAAAGTGACAAACAAATCAAAAAATAAAACACACACTTTTTATTCTAGTAATAATTGCAGTTTACTCCCAAATTACCCGTAACCACCGCAGGTTGCCCGTAACCACCCCATTTTGCCCGTAATCACACCAGATTACAAGTAACCACCGCACGTTGCCCGTAACCACTGCATGTTGACCGTAACCACCCAAGGTTGCCCGTAATCACGCCAGATTACCCGTAACAACCGCATGTTGCCCATAACAACCGCATGTTGCCCGTAACCACCGTACGTTGCCCGTAACCACCGCACGTTGCCCGTAACCACCGCACGTTGCCCGTAACCACCGCACGTTGCCCGTAACCACCGCACGTTGCCCGTAACAACCACACATTGCCCGTAACCACCGAACATTGCCCGTAACCACCGCACGTTGCCCGTAACCACCGCACGTTGCCCGTAACCACCGCACGTTGCCCGTAACCACCGCACGTTGCCCGTAACAACCACACATTGCCCGTAACCACCGAACATTGCCCGTAACCACTGCACGTTGAACGTAACCACCCCAAATTGCCAGTGACCCCCTCCAGATTGTCCATAATCACCCCAGATTGCCCGTAACCACCCCAAATTACATGCACCCACCCCAGATTACCTATAAGCACTTCACTTTAACCGTAACAATCCCAGATTGTCTATAACCCCCCCAGGTTGCCCGTAACCACCGCACGTTGCCTCTGACCATGCCACGTTGCCTCTAACCACCGCACGTTGCCACTGACCACCGCCCCTTGCCTCTAACCACCGCACGTTGCCTCTGACCACCGCACGTTGCCTCTAACCACCGCACATCGCCTCTAACCACCGCACGTCGCCACTGACCACCGCACATCGCCACTGACCACCGCACATCGCCTCTGACCACCGCACGTTGCCTCTGACCACCGCACATTGCCTCTGACCACCCCAAATTGCCAATGACCCCCTCCAGATTGCGGTAACCACGCCAGATTACAGGTACCCACCTCAGATTACCTATGAGCACTTCAGTTTATCCGTAACCACCCCACATTGCCCGTAACCACCCCAGATTGTCCGTAACCACCCCAGATTGCCCGTAACGACCCTACGTTGCCCGTAACGACCCCACGTTGCCCATAACCCCCCCTTGTTGCCCGTAACCACAGCAGGTTGCCCGTGACCACCCCATGTTGTCCGTATCCACCCCAGATTACCTGTAACCACCTCAGGTTGCCGGTAACCACCTCCAGACTGTCCGTAACCACCCAAGACTGTCCGTAACCACCCCACATTACCTGTAACCACCCCAGACTCTCCGTTACCACCCCGCATTACCTGTAATCTCATTTTTTTATTTTTATTTTAGTAACTGCACTATTCTAATAACTATTACTAGCTGCGGTTTTGCTCCAGTAAATTGGCGCTCCCTTCCTTCTGAGCCCTGCTGTGTGCCCATACAGTGGTTTATGCCCACATATGGGGTACCGTTTTACCGTTTACCTGTGTTACAGATTTTGGAGTACGTTTTCTCTCCCATTCCTCGTGAAATTGACACTTTTACTGGCCATTTCTGAATACTTTCCTCTAATACCTGTGGAGTCAAAATGGTCACCGCACCCCAAGATGAATTCTTTGAGGGGTGCACTTTCCTAAATGGGGTGACTTATGGGGGTTTTTCTCTCTGCGGACACTACAGGGGCTCTGCAAACGCACCTGGCGCTCAGAAACTTCTTCAGCAAAATCTGCATTGAAAAAGCTAATTGGCGCTCCTTCCCTTCTGAGCCCAGCTGTGTGCCCAAACAGTGGTTTACGCCCACATATGGGGTACCGTTCTACTCAGGAGAACCTGTGTTAGTAATTTTGGGGTGCTTTTTTTCTCATGTTCCTTTTGAAAATAAGAAACCTTAATCTAAACGTATATATTATTGGAAAATTTTAATTTTCCATTTTTTTACGGCCTAATGGTGAACACTTTCCTCCAGCCCCTGTAGGGTTAAAATGCTCATTATACCCCTAGATTAATTCTTTAAGGTGTCTAGTTTCCAAAATGGGGTCACTTATGGGGGTTTCCAATATACAAGCCTCCTAAATCCATTTAAAAAAAGAACTTGTCTCTAAAAAAAAATCAGTTTTGGAAATGTCATGAAAATTTGATATATTGCCGATACATTTCTAAGCCCCGTAACACCCTAAAAAAGTAAAATATGTTTACCAAATTATGCCAGAATAAAGAGGACATATTGGTAATGTGACTTAGTAACTAATTTATGTGATACGACTTCCTTTTTTAAGAAGTAGAGAATTTCAAAGTTCATAAAATGCAAATTTTTCATATTTTGATGTTTTTCACAAAAAACACACAAAGTAGTGACCAAATTTTGCCACTAACATAAAGTGCCATATGTGACGAAAAAACAATCTCAGAATCGCTAAATCTCAGATACGTTAAAGCATCACTGAGCTATAAGCGCATAAAGTGAGACAGGTCAGATTTTGAAAAATTAGCTTGGTCATTAAGGCCAAAACAGGCTGGGGAGATTTATCAAAGGGTGTAAAACTTAGACTGGTGCAAACTACCCACAGCAGCCAATTACAGCTCAGCTTTAGGCAGTGCTGAAAAGAAAGCTGAGCTGTGATTGGTTGCTGTGGGCAATTTGCACCAGTCTAAATTTTACACCCTTTGATAAATCTCCCCCATTGAAGAGGTTAATGTCAGGAACCGTCCAGAGCAGTAGCAAATTCCCATAGAAAATCTCTTCTGCTCTGGACAGTTCCTATCATGGACAAAGGTGGCAGCAGAGAGCACTGTGTCAGACTGGAAAGAATACGCCACTTCTTGCAGGACATACAGCAGCTGATAAGTATTGGAAGACTTGGGATTTTGAAATAGAAGTAAATTACAAATCTATATAACATTATGACACCAGTTCATTTGAAAGAACACAAAATTACCAGACTTCTCTTTTAAGGTTTGGCTGTTCAGGCACGATGGGATGACAGCTTTGCGAAAACCGGAGGACCGCGAGTTTGAAACTGATAATCAAATACAGAGCTCGGGTTTTGATGTACATTGGATGCTCACCTCTAGTGAGACTAACATTTTCTGTTTAATACAAATCACAGGAGCTTAAAAAAAAAAAAAAAATAATCAAGGATTGCTTATAAGGGTTTCTATGGCAACAGGTATATTGTATCCATGACTAGAAAAGTACATTCCGGTAGCGTTCAGATTGCGCTGATGTGATCAATGTCTCACTCCAGCTGTTTCATGACCTGCTGGGAAAATGAACGAAATGGCTGTACGTGTCAGTCAGGTAAGTAAGGAACAGGTAGGTTCTGGAGCTCAATGGGGCTAATCGGTGGTCGGTGCTTCCCTGAGAAATACGCCGGAATAACGGCAGGACACCCTACTCTACTCCAAAATCATAGACGACTGCGGTGTGTATTCCTAATAAAGACAATAGAGCGCAGGTTGTAAGGGGCCTGCTACTATAGGAGCTCATGTATAGTCTGAGTAAGGGTACTATTACACCAAGCAATTTTCCGACGACTAACGATTAACGATCTTAAACGACCGCTAAGGCCAAGTACACGAAACGATGATCGTTTATTATCGTTCTTGCGGTCGTTTAGTCGTCGCTATTGCGTACGTTTCAGCTGTGAATTCTTATTCCACCGAACGATGTGCGAACGATGAGCGAACAATCAAACGATAAAAATAGGTCCGGATCCTATTAAACGATCAACGATTTCTCGTTGGTCGTTTAATCGTTGCCTGTTATTACACGAAATGATTATTGTTCAAATCCGAACGATTTAACGATTTTTCGAACGATAATCGTTCCGTGGAATACCACCCTTACTGTCTGTTATAGCTCAGAGCTGCATTAGCATCACCTCAGGGCACTGCGTCAGGAGTATTTCCGCATGTATATTATTATATAGTTATACATTGCTATGTTTATTGCCCAATAGCAACCAATGACAGCGGAGGTTTCCTTGGTGGTGAAGACAATAAAGGGTAAAAGGGGTAGTCTCATCTCAGCTAACGTAGTTATACCTGTATGTCAAGTTATATACATTAGCAAATACATTCATTTAGCATACTTCTCTCCTGATATGCTGCTCTTTTCCTCCTATTGTTGACAGCTTTTTGTCTAGGTTACCGACCACCACTCTGCTCTAAAAGCAGTGGTCCGGCTGATATATATATATATATAACACCAGGGCAGCTTCTGCCATAAGGCGGAGCGAGTATTCTGCAGGCGGCAGATTCTGCGGTCCTGTTTCCCCTGCTGTTGTTTTTGTTAAGTTTTACTTAACAAAAATGACAGCAGCCCTGCAGCCGCTCACCTGTCTCGCCACAGCAAGCCTGCCGCCCACGCTTATCGTTGTCCCCACGGGCTCCCGCAACATCACCCAGCAGCTCTCCTTGCCCTCCTGGCTGTGGTGAGTGCCCAGGGTCGGAGGGGGCGCACTGTGGCGATCGGGTCTCTGGACGGGGGGGGGGTTCGGGCGCTAGTAAGGGGGCGGTTGCCTGAGGTTTGCCTCAGGTGGCAGAGACCCCAGAATCGGCCCTGTATATAGCTATAATGTGTATATCTACTGTATAAGATATAAATATGTATACCATATCTATATATACACCAGCCAGACCACTATTTTTTAGAGCAGAATGGTGGTCGGTAACCTAGGGAACAAGCTATCAATAATGGGAGGGAAAGCGCAGCCTATCAGGAGAAGGAGACCAGTTTGCTAAATGGATGTCTATGTATATATAACTGGATATATATATATATATATATATATATATATATATATATATATATATATATATAATAAAATAAAGCAGGTAGACGGCACTCCAGTAAAGTAAATAGGTGCAGGTTTATTCACCCGTATACGTACAGTGACGTTTCGACTCAAAAACTGAGTCTTTCTCAGTTTTTGAGTCGAAACGTCGCTGTACGTATACGGGTGAATAAACCTGCACCTATTTACTATACTGGAGTGCCGTCTACCTGCTTTATTTTATTATATTATCTGTGGAGTCGGGGGTCGACTGCCAAGGACGTGCACCCATCGGCTGGAAGCCATTTGACTTTAAGTCTGCACAGTGCCGTTCAACCCAATTATTTTTATTTATATATATATATATATATATATATATATATATATATATATATATAAAATATAATTTATTTATTTTTTCTTTTTATGCCCGGGGATTCTCATCTCATATATATATATATATATATATATATATATATATATATATATATATATATAGGAGATGAGAATCCCCGGGCATAAAAAGAAACAAAAACAGAGGCATCAGGTGACAGGCGGACACGTGACGGGGCTGCGCGCTCCCTGCGGCCGGGAGGTTGCGGCTCCGCTGTTTCCGGTCGGAGTGTATTGGGCGCTGCACACTCCCAGACGGGCAGTGACGGGGAGATGGTTGTGACACACGGGAAGCGGCCAGGGCTCCTCAGTCCGCCGTGTGTTGGTTCCGCGGTGGGGTAGAGTCCCCCGGTGTCCTGGTCGCTGTGTTCTGTGGACCGGAGCCCCCGCTGCCGCCAGGATGCCGGGGCTGCAGATGTTCGGCCGGCGCTGGGCTATAGCCAGTGATGATCTGGTGTTCCCCGGAGCCTTTGAGCTGCTGATCAGGTTTATCTGGTGAGTGATCGCTGGTGTCCGTATTACCGGGGTGGGGGGAGTCCCCCCTCTGTGGGCGGGGTGTGCTGGGACCTGTAGTGGCGGCGATACCGTGAGCGCTGGGCTGACCGCATTCCTCACGTGACAGCTGTCATTAGGGTGCCCGTCACGTGACAGCTGTCATTAGGGCGCCCGTCACGTGACGTGCCGCTGACTCCTGACTCCTGGAATGTCCTGGAGGCTGTGACTACAACTCCCACAATGCATGTGGTGACAGGGTGTGCCGAGGGCTACTCATAGGGGAGATTTATCAACATGGTGTTAAGTGAAACGGTCTCAGTTGCCCCTAGCAACCAATCAGATTCCACCTTTCATTTTCCAAAGAGTCTGTGAGGAATGAAAGGTGGAATCTGATTGGTTGCTAGGGGCAACTGAGCCAGTTTTACTTTACACCATGTTTGATAAATCTCCCTCGTAGAGTCCTCCATTATATAACAGTAATATTACATACACAGGGGGTACAGCCTGTCCTTATTATAGGGGTCCCCAGCTTCCTTCTTCAGTCTGATGTTACAGCGCACTGATATGGCCGATCCTATATAGTGCTCTTTAACCCATAGCTCCCTGACTGTTGTAGAACTACAACTCCCATCATGTCATGACGTCTACGTGCTGCCAGGGCATGAGGAGGGTTGGCGTTGTTTAATGAACCCCGCTTTATAGACCAGTGATCCCCAACCTGCGGCCCCCCCAGTTATTAGAGCACTACAGCCCCCAGCATGCCCCATGTGGAGTGGGATTTGTCATGTATCTCTTACTAACATACAACATCCAGCTCTCAGTACTGTCTGATAAGCTGCAGCTGGCAGGGCATGCTGGGAATTGTAGTGTTATAGCCTCTGGAGGGCTGCAGATGAATAGTTATATTGGTGTTTTTCCCTGGATTGTTTCCCTTTATGGTGTAAGACCTAGAGAGCAGCAGCCATGGGCCGCTCTCTATGAATGTAGATAGGGATCAGTGTAGCTGGAGGCGGCCTGGGCTCGGCTGGAGCTATTACTGTGCTGATCTATGAATCATTGGGGTAAACGTCACAGAACAAGCCGAACTGCTGCTGCTGTATAACCCTGGTGTATTTGTATGTATATATATATATATATATATGTGTGTAATGATAGAGATCTTATAGCGCCTGCATGTTTTGTAGCGCCTCACAGAACAGACATCACATGTGGTGCAGATAAGGAGTCCGATTCACCAAGCTACAATCTCTTCTTTCCTGTGAGTAAATCTCCATGGAATCCCGCAGAACACACAATCGCTGGCTGATGCACAGACTCTCCAGGGCTCATGGGTTAAAGGGACCTCTCATCTCCACGTATTACCTGACCTCAGCAACGCTTAGAGAACTATGACACTGCAGACGCTGAGGACGGCTACAGAGCAATGTGGCCCCCTGACATGTTACTCTAGATCCTCACACAGACGCCATTGGCTCCTGGAGATGGGTTATACAATGGCCGAATACGCGCTCCTCATCAGGTGCTGCAAACAAAACTACCAGATACAGAAGGGATCATCGTCCATGGTGATAGGGGTGTTATGGTCAGAAATGATCCCCCATATGTGTCTTCTCTTCCAGGTGGATCGGGGTGTTGGTTCTCTACTCTGTGCATAAAGGGCACTTTGACTGTCCCGGGGGGCCCCTACTGCAGAGCTACTTCATTGTACTTATTGTTATGCTGGGGGCAGTTATCTGTGCCATGTTGGCCATCGTCTATGTCAGCATGCAAGGTAAGAACTTATTACTTATTTCATGTAAGATGTGGGTCACCCTCTACCTGTGTTCACATTTGCTTTGGTGGCCCCTTCATGGCGTCTATCTGGATGCCGTCCATATTACTGGGGAACAACAAAAAATGTATATGTCCAGTAAAGTGTTGGACACCACAACAAACTCTTCATTGTTTTCTGTTTTTTTTTCTTATTCTTACGTGCCAATGAGCAGATGTGAACATAGCCTTACTGTGTACGTGAACCGAATAGATCAGGATGGGCAATGTGTACAGGCGCGCTGACATAGGGAACTTTACATGGAGCGCATACACTGCAGGTTTTCCATCCATCGTTTACCTCTGCAGCTGCGGATCCTCACGTCATCCCCAGTGACTTTCATTGCAGATTTTTTGCGAATTTGTATCCGCAATGTAAATTGGCTGATGTATTTCCTGGTTTGCATGCAGATCCTCTCTTCATCATGGAGAGGAGACATGTTAGAGTCTCACCTACTTTTCTGGTATTGTAACATACCGCAGATTTTCCCCCTGAAGAATTTGGATGACACATCCACCCCTTGTGACCACCCATAGGGTAAATGCACACTGGATGGATTGGCTGCACTGATTTTCCACTGCAGAACGCCACCAAAGTGTATGGAGATCCTATGGTGCTTCCACCATATTACACTTACAAGCCCTAATTTACACAGAAAATCTAGTGATTATTACCTCCTACAGTATCTGTGGCCCCTCCTGACATCATCCATCTTTATACGCAGCCCTTCATTGTATTCTGCAATGTTATGCGTGTCCTCTCTTGTCGGAAGACCAGCTTTTCCCTGCCTGGGCTGATACAGGGATCTCGCATAGCTTGGGGCAGATTTGTAGTGAGATTTCTAGCATGCTGGTACCTGTGTCATTCAGCTGTAGACTTTCACGAAAACCAAGGAATGATTTTGGTATTGTCGCATTGTAAACCTTTGGCTCATACACTTTCAGGAGCTGTAGCTTTTCCTACTATCTTTCCTATATACATGGTGGGAGAGGAGACGGAAGTTGCTGCCAGACACCTCTAACATCCACTTATATCCTGGGGAAACAAAAGATCAGATAAACTTTACATATACAGTGTTGCCTTGGATTACGAGCTTAATTTGTCCCGGGACCATGCTTGTAATCCAAATCCACTCTTAAACCAAAGCAAATTTTCCCATAAGAAATCATAGAAATGCAGACAATTGGTTCCACACCCCAAAAATAATGATTAATTGTTCTGAATAACATGTAAAACAAATGAAACAAACATTCAAAAACAGCAGAATATGTGATATTATAAGTTACTGTACAGTAATGGAGAGGATGGGAAACACAAGGGCTGACAGAGACTGCAGGGAGCATAAAGGAATGAGCAGGGCAGATGTGGGCACATACATGCAGCACTCTCTGTCCAGTGAGAGAGGGGTTACAGTTATGCAGAGATCACCCCCACAGTCCTGTCCCCTGATGCAAGCCCCAGCCTGAAGTGGATCTGCTATGATTTGGAAGGTGAGGGAGACTTCCTGGGTCAAAGTACAGTGCTGTAGACCCCGCTATGCAGACCATGCCCCTCCTCCACTCGCGCTCCCACCCAGTAATGGGAGCTCTTAAACCAAAGCAATGCTCTTAGAGTAGCTTCACACGTACTGCATCGCAGTGGATTTTCTGCTGCTGATCCGCAGCAGATTTGTCTAAGTGAATGAACACAGCATCAAATCTGCACCAGCAAATCTGCTGCGGATCCACAGCAGATTTTACAGTGCGGATTTAATGCCGTGTTCGTTCATTTAGACAAATCTGCTGCGGATCAGCAGCAGAAAATCCACTGCGATGCAGTACGTGTGAAGCTACTCTAAAACCAAGTCACAAAAGGTGTGAGCTCTTAAACCAAGTTTCTCTTAAACCAAGGTACCACTGTATATATTTGGCTTAGTGTACATTACAATAATGGCAGATAAGCAGCTTCCAGGGATGGACCATGGTGATAGGAAAAGTCTTAATCTCATCAAATTGTCACTATTGATAATTAAAGGAGAAATTCAGCGAAAATATTTATTAAAGTATTGTATTGCCCCCCAAAAGTTATACAAATCACCAATATACACTTATTACAGGAAATTCCTATAAAGTGCTTTTTTTCCCTGCACTTACTACTGCATCAAGGCTTCACTTCCTGGATAAAATGGTGATGTCACGACCCGACTCCCAGAGCTGTGAGGGCTGTGGCTGCTGGATAGGATGATGACAGGGGGATGTTCAGTGTCCCTCCAGTGCCCTGTGTCCCTCAGTGTCCCCCTGCCATCATCCTCTCCAGCAGCCACAGCCTGCACAGCTCTGGGAGTCGGGTCGTGACGTCACCATGTTATCCAGGAAGTGACGTCACCATGTTATCCAGGAAGTGAAGCCTTTATGCAGTATTAAGTGCAGGAAAACACTTATACACCCTCTCTCTCCCATGTTGCCATCATACATTGGTGTTCCATCTCAGTCACTGATTGGCCGAACAGGCAGTTGAATGTGCCCCCCCCCCCCCCAGCTGTTATTTTAATTTAACCTTTATTACCTTTTCAGTGGAACAATTAGAATTGCATCTGGCTGGAATACCCCTTTACGTGTAAACCAGTTCTTACAAATAGATCCATGTACAACTAAATCTTTAGATGTCTTTCAACTACTCCAGGGGGTCCGCAACCTCTGCCTTGATGGCTGCTGTGACTGCTCTCATATGTCTGAAAATCTGGTGACCTATTGGGGGTTATAGTTGGGCAAAGGTTGTATATTGCAGTGCTGGTTGTCTTTATGTTATGTAATTTTTCCCCCCCACCTATTATCTGTTATTTGGCAGGTACCATCTCCAACCCAGGGCCCAGGAAGTGTATGCCTAAACTGGTTTACATCCGCCTGGCCCTCTATCTTCCAGAATTCGCATGGGCCATTATGGGAGCTATCTGGGTGTCAGACAATGGGGTTCAGTGTGAGAAAACAGTGGTGCATGTCATCCTGCTGACCGTCATCGCCAGGTAAGATCCATAGTCTGGTTTTTACCTAAGTATTCATTGATAGAGCCGTATAGTGCATCCTAGACAGTGCTTAAAGGGGTTGTCCGGCGATAAAAAATTATTCACAGAATAACACACATTACAAAGTTATACAACTTTGTAATGTATGTTATGTCTGTGAATGGCCCCCTTCCCCGTGTTTCCCCCCACCCACGCTAGACCCGGAAGTGTGGTGCATTATACTCACCGCATCTCGTGTCGTCCACGGTCTCCGATCCTCAGCAGTGACGTCTTCTTCGGGAGGCCGGCGGATCTTCCCGAGTGCCGGCCACCCTCTGCAGCGTCATCCGAAGCTCAGCCGCGATTGGCTGAGCATAACTGTGCTCAGCCAATCGCGGCTGAGCAGCTGATGACGTGACCGCGTCATCAGCCGCGATTGGCTGAGCACAGTTAAGCTCAGCCAATCGCGGCTGAGCTTCGGATGACGCTGCAGAGGGCGGCCGGCACTCGGGAAGATCCGCCGGCCTCCCGAAGAAGACGTCACTGCTGAGGATCGGAGACCGTGGTCGGCACGTGACAGGTAATGTATAGCGCACCACACTTCCGGGTACACGGGTTGGGGTGGTGGGACACGGGGAAGGGGGCCATTCACAGACATAACATACATTACAAAGTTGTATAACTTTGTAATGTGTGTTATTCTGTGAATAATTTTTTATCGCCGGACAACCCCTTTAAGAGTAGACGATGGGTAGGACATGGGTCACGTGGAGGAAATGATTACATTCACACAAGCTGTTAGTGTAGAAACTCCTTGCATAATACAGTGGCTTCTTGGAAATCCTAATATCACCCTCAGCATTTCTCTGTGACAGTAGAGACTCTTCAGTCTTGTGTTACATGTTAGAGCATGTACCAGCCATCTAGTTTTGATGCCACTACATTGATCAGTTCAGTATTCTCCGCTTATGTATTAGATAATATGCTACTAAGCTGCAGGGTATAAAAGCAGCAATGGAGCGCACTGTATAGCATCCAGGAGGTGATCATTTTTAGCCAAGAGCGTTGCATGGTTTTCTATATGATATAATAATTCCTCCAGCCCCTCAACAAATAGCATGGTATGCAGTGTATCTGTGGTTAGTATGAGGCCAGGACTAGACAGTCATGTGGGAGTCATATGTAATAATTGTATCCTAGACCTTTAGGATGTCATAAAGCCATCCAACCCTGGTATTAGAGGGATTGCTCCATCTGGGCTATCCTTCCCCTCCTGGCAGTCAGCTAGTGACCATTAGGCCGGTTCTCGTTCCAGGCTCGATGGGTTTATGTCATGAACGTATGTAAAAGTGTTATGCGTAGTGTTAGTTTCTGAAGGTTACAGGGGCTTAGACACACATTCAGACCAGAGAGTGTAATAGACTAGAATGTCTAATAAAAAGCATACAAGAAGTCGGGTGTCACTTCCTGCTGTCTCCCCATTCATTACAGCTGGGTCATCATGCTTTTCACCACTATCGCTGTCGTCATCGTCTTTGATCCTCTGGGACACAAGAAAACGTTACATTACTTGGGAGATGAAGATCACAACCTGGAGAGCAGCCAGTCCGATCAGCTGCTGTACAACGTCAAGAAGACCGCCACCAGGGTGTGGGAGACCCGCATCCGCCTGCTCTGCTGCTGTATAGGCAATGACAATGACAACAGGGTGGCCTTCACCAACATTGCACAACTCCTCAGCAGCTACTTTGCTGTAAGCTCTTCTATGACTATAACTTTTAGCTTCAGTATAATGGCTGATGTGGTGTCACAGTGATGTATGACACAGGGACTCCCTTCTATGAACCTATACAGTGCACTAGGTTTAGCAATGCTTTATCCAGGGTATTCTTTAGGTTGTGTTTGAGAGCCCAAGCACCTGGTCTCCTGGTCTAGAACAGAATGTTATTTCTCATCCAGGACACAGACCTTGTTCCCAGTGATATAGCGGCAGGACTGACTCTCCTCCACCAGGAACAGGACAAGGTTGAGCGCAGCCGGGATCCAGATGAAGTGTTGTCTCATTCGCCGTCATATTCTGAGGTTAGTGCTGATGATAATCATTGGACGTAACCTACTTTGGACACACTCCTTAAAGGGCCCCTCCAAAAATCTCATCTCCTTATAAAGTTTTCGTTTCTTTTTTTTCATATTTTTTTTTAGAGGGATGACCTGGAGGTGGAGTTGGAAAAGGCTGCTCACTACATGAAGTTTGCAGCGGCTGCCTATGGATGGCCGCTCTATGTATACAGTAACCCCCTCACTGGACTATGCAAATTGTGTGGAGAATGGTAAGTTTAGTATTATCAGTATTTAGGATGATGAGGATCATGGGAAGTACTAGGGGTATATAGGGTGGCAAGTGAACTGTTTGTTCTTGAAGGTGATTGGAAGCAGGAATAATGGAGAAGTGTATGTTTCTGAACAACTGACGCGGGCCAGATTGTGATGGCTACTGGGTCGCATCATCTCCAAAATAGCAGGTCTAGTGGGGTGTTCCCAGTACCTAGGGGTTAATATCTGCTATAAGTGGTTTATGAAAAATCAACCAATGATCAGTTGACAAGATCAAGGCTGCTAAAGGTTCATAGGTACGAGTGGAAAGTGACAGCTACTCTGTTTGGTCTGAACCCAATGTAGATATACTGTAGCACAACATAGTAGAACGATAGCTTACTGTGTATGAGCAAACTAGCCTATGCTGACCTCTGTCCACTAACACATGTGCCCACAATGGGCATCTGAGCATCAGAACTATATCCTAGAGTAATGGAAGAAGGTGGCCAGGTCTAATGAGTCTGCAACAGGCCAAACCCTCTATCCCATTGTATTTCCTCATATATCTGGATGACATCCTTCTCTTTTCTAGTTGCCAAAACCGAAGAGCCCAGCGTGATGTCGTAGGCGGTGACCACCTCAATTGCCATTTTGGCTCCATTCTGCAAACGACAGGACTGGAGTACCGGGACTTCATCCACATCTGCTTCCATAACCGGGTGAGACAAGGATCATCGTGTCCCCACAGCAAGTGACATGAATCTTTGCACACAGAGTTTCTGATAACATTTCATTTTATGTTGTAGATCTATGAAATACCATTTTTTGTTGCCCTTGATCACAAAACAGAAGCCATCTTGGTAGCTATAAGAGGAACGCTCTCTCTTCAGGTAATGGGAGATCCATGGGACGTTACTTGCACATGCAGATATAGGTCTTCCTTACATGTAGTTTCTGATGTCCTTAACTCTGTATTATTTATATTTTTGTATATCTAGCTTTGTAACGATAATTTCTAGATCTGTGCTTGCCTGTTGTCTTTGTATTCATCTCTATCTCTATAACTTATAATGGAGCTTGTTTCTTGCAGTGATAACTCTATATCAGTAAGTTTTATATCTTGGGGTGATAAGTTTATTTAAAAACTATGCTATTATGCTGAAATACCCCTGTAAACATGTATAGCCTTTCCATAAACCCTGAATTATGCCCTTTGTAGGATGTCCTGACGGACCTGTCAGCAGACTGCGAGAATCTGCACACGGATGGGGTGGAGGGAGACTGCTTTTCTCATAAGGTAAAGATCTTGTACATTCAGTCATTGTTGTTCAATGAAAAAAATTATATATTTTTCTCTGGTTGGACAATGCGTGTGACCCAAATCATCATGGCCAAGTATAAAGCCACATAGGTCCTTTCTAGGCATATAAAATACAAAGTCCATATCTTGCATGAACACTTAGGGCCCTATTACACAAAGCGACAATTGGCCGAATAGACGCTATTCGGACGATAATCGCTCCCTGCAATAGAGAGAACAGTCGGCCGATGAAACGATTTATCGGCTGATCGTTTCTTTAGGCCCTGACCTAAAATCATCAGACACTGACCGCGCATCGCTACAGCTGACCATTTAGCACAGTATAAATTACCTGTCCACGTTCCCGGCCTTCTCCTGTGCTCTACTTACTCCTTGGTCCCGCACGCTGCAGCTTCAGAGTGGACAGGTCGCTCACCCAATCACTGACCGCGCAGGAGGACTGTTTGGGCAAAGGCTGCTTGGACATTGCTAATGATGTCCGTGCAGACTTTAGATTCTCTAAATTGCTGGAAAACCTCTACAGCTGTGGTGAGAGTGGTGACTGGACTTACGTCTGTAAAATCCTTATTTTTCAGGGCATCTCTCAAGCTGCAAGTTACATCTACAGACGGCTTATAAATGATGGCATACTGAACCAGGCATTCACTGTGGCTCCAGTAAGTGCTTATTGCCCTAGATGTGATCACTATACATCTGTGACGCTTGGGCATGCTCTCTACAATTTTCATCTTCATCTTCTATCTCTGGCCAGGAATACAAGCTTGTCATTGTCGGGCATAGCCTGGGGGCGGGAACAGCGGCTGTGCTGGCCGTGCAGCTTCGGAGTTCCTTTCCTACCCTCAAATGCTATGCATTCTCACCACCAGGGGGCCTTTTCAGGTGAGACTTTAACATTATAAAATCTGTGACCCCTCATAATAGAAAATTGTCAGCAGAAAAAGACGACTGGGTTCATCTAGTCTGCCCTATTAGTAGTTCCCTTCATATTATCTTAGGATAGATATATAAACCCAGGCAGGTTTACACTCAGTTATTGTAGAGTTACCAACTACATCTGCTGGAAGTTTGTTCCAAGCATCTACTACTCCTTCAGTAAAGTAATATTTATCCATGTTGCTTCTGATCTTTCGCCCAACTAACCTCTGAGTGTGCCCCTTTTTGTTCTCGTGTTTTTATTAAAACACTTCCCTCCTGAACCTTTTTTAGTCATTTAACCTATTTAAAGGTTTTGATCATGTCCCCCCTTCCCCTTCTTTCCTTTCAGACTATGCAGGATCAAATCCTTAATTCTCTCCTGATATGTTTTATGCCTCACAGTCTCCACCATTTTTGTACAGTAATTGCTACCAGCCCTCATACAGTTATAACCATATGGCCCCCAGACATTGGTTGAGGTCTGGGTGTTCAGACCCCCCTGATCGCGGCTTGCTGCATTCCCCTGTCTCCTGTGATTGTCGTTCATTACCTTGCGTGGCATAATTTACCTTTTTTTTCTATTTCTCTTAGCAAATCTCTTTCTGATTATTCAAAGAGTTTCATCATCTCGATAATAGTTGGGAAAGATCTTGTACCAAGGTAAGGACTATAGAATGTACCTTTCTATAGTAATAAAGGTAAAGAGCTTTTCCCATAAACCAAAGTCCTTTCTGGGAGTACAAGTAGCATACATTTTAATGCAAATGAGCATCTATTTTTGTGTTTGCTGGCTCATCATAAAGAATTGACAGAGAACACATTACTGCTAGGTATAATGTGTATAGGGACCTTCCATCTGAGCAGGAGACAAACAAGAAAAGCGTTGCTCAGACTAGAAGACTAGAAAGTTGAATTATGCACATTCAACCAACCAGGACAAATGGGGCTTCAAGATAGAAATTTGATTGGCGGGTGGCTTTTTGTATTGGGGCAATAGGTAGTGTTAAGCAAACTTGTTCAGCAACTGTTCAGGATGGGCAACGGTCTCTAAACCCGAACGCTCAGCATTTGGCTCCCGGCGTCTGGAGAAGTTGGATGCCACCCTAGGGCTACCAGGAAAACATGGATTTAGCCATAAGTTCGGAAAGTTCACTCAACACTAGTAATCGGGATACATGTAAGAATATAACTGGAAGGATGGGATATTGTTGAATAAAATGTGTTAGAAAGTCTGTAATTTGTTATGGACATTTACCAAGTCTAATTCACTGTTGTGTATTCTCCTCCACAGACTCAGCTTACCCAACATGGAGGATCTTAAAAACCGTATATTAAGGATGGTGGTTAACTGTAATCGCCCCAAGGTATGTGACTGTGCACTGTGGAGGGGGTAGGGGGGGTCTGGCTAGACATGAGAAAACAGATTCTTTGTCATGTAAGAAAATTATGATGGCAATGGTGGTAAGTTCCTTAGATAGGTCTGAAGGAACCTAGATCATTGGGTAACAGTGATTCACAGTAATGGAGACTCCAGTAATGAAGATTGTCTTCTTCACTTTCCTCAGTATCAAATCCTGTTGCGTGGATGTTGGTATGAAATATTTGGCGGTGACCCCGATAGCTTTCCAACAGAACTGGATGGCCGAAACATGGCATCTCTAACACAGCCGCTGCTGGCTGAACAGACCCTAATGGTTCAGAAATCTTCTTCATACAACACATTAATAGATGGGTCTCCTCTGGATTCTCCTCGCTATCCTCTTCTATATCTACCAGGGAAGATCATCCATATTACAGAAGACAGCAGATCAGGATGGTGAGTACCTCTCATTTATTGTAAAGAGTTTATTAAGGACTTGTGATATAAAGTAGGGATAGTAAGAATGTAAAGTTCTCTGGACTTGTCTGTCGTACCAATGGAGAATACAATAAGGTGAATGTTCTCACTGACAAGCAGACATGTTGGTGAGGAGTTGATGCACACAATATATTACAGTGATACAGAACCTTTCATCATTCTGCACAATGAATATACAGGAAGTTACTACCACTACTGCTGACATGTCACCCAGATGTTCATCACTATAATAGGCTGAGCCCTTCTGTCCCCTGCTCACCACAGGAGATGGGTTCCATAGACTTAAAGGAATTCTGAATCTTATATGACCAAATTCTATGTATATGGTGCGACTCTAACCAACCACATAAATCCTACAAATATTGTGCACACCAATAAATATACTGTAATAAATATTAATTCCTTTATTCAAAAAACATAATAGGACACACAATGTTAAAAATAGGAAGACATGCAGAAAATGGCACAGGTAAACCACAGATCACACCTGGACAAGATAATATCAGAAAAATCTGGGTAAACAGCTACACTGGATGTATATAAAGTGCATGTGCAGAAAATATATACTAAATACAATCACTAAAGTGTAGTCAGAGTATGTAAACATATAGAATGCCCAGCTTCCAAAAGTGCAAATGGCAAAGTGCTCCATATACCTGTTGTCCGGTGGTCTATAGTGGCTCCCTCAGCCCAACGCACGTTTCGTGTGGCAGCTTTATCACGGGGCTCTGTCACGTCCAAAACGCCCAATCCAAAGTCATCAATAAATCCTTAAAAAAAAAAAACACTTATTCTGTATTTTGAAATTCTGAATCTTTGTATGTTCCTATTCACTCGCAGTCTCCTGCTGTAAGGGTATACTGATGCCTAGAAAGGGCTACTTATTTCCTTGTTACATGGCCTGATATCCCTAATAAGCAAACGCCAATCTGCTAGATCAGAGCTTGCTTACAGAGTCTATGACACAGCTTCATTATTGCACAGCAAGGGCTGTATATTGATGTCTGTGCAGCCCTTGCTTTGGTGTAAAATAATAAAGATTTACCTTGTCTGTGGGACTCCCTGCTTACCACAGCTGCAGATCTAAATTCTGGTCATGTCTCGACCAGCGATTGGTTGAGCAGCCTGTCACTTTAAAGACAGAACCAGAAATGAGAGCTAAGACAGGGGAATGCCACAGACAAGGCTGGACGACATCTGGGGAGCCTAAACAGGTAAGTAATATCTTTATTATTTTATACACACAATCATCATCTGTGCTACCTATTACATGTTGCGATGCGCAGTCGGCGGCCGTTGATTTTTAAACTTTCAGAAAGACAAAGATCAGCTCATGATCGGCTCTTCGGCTGATCGTTGTCTTTATTACACAGAGCGATATTGATGTGTGCCGTTGTTTGTTTTTTTTAACAGGTACCAGCTTTGTCCTTTTATGTATAGAATTTGTGGGCAAAAAGATGTAGATTGCAGCAATCCTGCAAGAAAAGTGCTTGGCTGTGTTGGTGGGGAACACCCAGACCTCCTCCGATCAGAACTGTTGACCTGTCTTTTGAAATGATAGAAAAGCTTTAATAATGACTATATACAGTGTATAAGTTTTTATATCATTGTTTTGGTATCTCTAATGCCTGTGTGTTTCTTTACAGGCTGTGTTTTTCGGATGTGAAGTACAGTGCACGATGGTCGAAAGAGACTTCATTCAGCAGCATTTACATCAGCCCCAGGATGATCACAGACCACATGCCGGACATTGTACTGAGCGCGCTCAGGAGCCTGTGTCAGGAGAGGGCTGGCTGTGGGCCCTGCCACACTCCACCACACAACTTACTTCCAAATCAGGTGTAAGCCATGGTGCAAGCTGCGCCCCTCCTCTCCGGCTATGGAGGACAAGTGAAGCCATCTTAACCTGGGGTGATAGAAATCACAATAAGCTTATTACCACAGGATGAGGAGGCCGCGGCTGGGATAGGATCCTGTGACACACAGTTTGGTTGCATTTTGCACAATTCTTTCAGTTTCTTTGGATGAATTAGTTTAATGATTTTATTATAAAGGGAACAGTCTGTAAAATGAAGGAAGAAGCAAAAACTTTCAGTTTTTCACCGATGCTTAGTGTATGACCTGTAAGGGGATATTGGTTGTATCCAAATAAAGCTTAATCACTGTGTAAGTAGTAAAGGTATCACCCCGATCAGCCAACAAACCCTTGCATGCTCATCAGCTGATCACTCACTCATTGAGCAATTATTGTGGAATTATGAGTGGATTCCGCGTCAAAATGCGCACTGAATCCACTCAAAGTTCCACCCGTAACAAATGAGCAGTCTTTGCTCCCATAGGTTTCTATCGGCTTTCTGCCCATTAGTGCACACAGCGGAATTTTCCGTCCGGAAATTCCAACGCGGATCCGCGTTCTGCCAGAAGAATTGACATCAGTTCTTTGGGCAGATTCCGCTAGAGGAATCCTATAGAAGTCAATAGGGCTTGAATTCTACTCGAATTCTGCTCCTATTCTTCAAGCAGAAAACTTTCCTCTTCAATTCCTCGCCTATTTCTCAGTGTGCACTTACCCTAAACCTGTCAGAAAATAATCTGCCGTCACTGTCAGCCGTACGTCTCCACAAATATTAGGAGATGTGTGCCTGATGGTTTAACAATGCTAGGGTCACACTATTATTAAGCCATTTACAGCGCTGCCCGAGCGGTCTAATACAGCATTTAGGCGTGTAACTTTCTAATTATTATAATTTTTTATGGTTTTAAGACTTTTGCTCACTGTCAGTGAATGAAAACGTCTTACATCCAGAAGCTGACAACACATAGAGACATAGACAATAATTCACTACACTGTATCAGTCTGGTGTCCAGGCTGCTTAGCTCACAGAGTGTTAAACAGATCATATTTGCTTCTTAGAGTTAAAAGGAAACAAAAGCAAAACAGGACTAGCAGGAAAAAAAAACAGGACTGCAACCTGGAAAATCATATTGTTGTGTGGTGTATGATGAATCCAGCACATTTTTCATAATCCCTTTCCTGGATTTCTCTGTCGTCCATTTTGTTGAAGGAGATTGCCCAAATGTTTTGTGACTTTTTAAAAAGTTGCAAAAATGCAGCCAAAAATGGCAGAAATGTAAAATAGGTTTGCTAAATTAAAGATGGCCATGAAAAGTGTTAAAATAGAAGTTCACAAGTGATGATAAAGTCTCCTCAATGCATATTAGAACTGTATGTTCAATGATTAAGCTTTATTTGGGGCAATAATAGATCCCCCTTAAGGAGGCAGCAGGGTGGGCCGTCCACGTCTGCCGTGCTGCCTGAGTGTTCTTGTGTTATAGCATGGCGTGTATGTGTAATGTTCTCTGTGAATGTGCTGGCATGTGTGTACCTCATTCTGAAAGTGGGTGTGCATTTATAAGATGTTGTTACCCATAGCAACCAGTATACCGCTTCTCAGTTGGTGCTTGGACTATGACAGCACAAAACTTCTATCATCTCTTTGCTTTTGCACCAGTTTTTATATTTGTTTTATGAACACTGTTTTAAAGGAATTTTTCAGGACGCTATAAGGTGTATTGCAGTGTCTTTGCAGTCCTAGCTCTTTTATCAGTGGTCCCCAACCTGTGGCTCTCCAGCTGTTGTAATTTCCATCATGATGGGAGTTGTAGTAGCGCAACAGCTGGAGAGCCACAGGTTAGAGAACACTGCTTTTAGTATAAAATCATGAAGCAACCCTTGAAGCCTCAGGATCTGCTCTAAGGATTATGTTACTTACTATAACATAGTATAAGCATGAGCAAAAAAAACTTTATTAATACAGAATGAGCCCTAAGGACTGTGATCTTATCAAGGATAACTCCTATAAAATAAGATGTCTAATGGGCTGGGTAGTCGCCCATGAATGCCAATGCACAATAGTAATGCTAAGATCAGTTGAACAGCAAAGATTGTATGTCTTCCCTCTAATCATGCAGTAAAAAAAAAAAAAAAAAAACACTTTTTTTACCATTTTGATGGCCGGGAATGGAAGTGCCAGTATAGCAGATGAGTACAAAAGCCACCGTCTGTTGCAGCTGTAGGACTTACTAATAAATTGTTTTTTTTTTTATCCTGTAAGGAAAACCTGTCATCACATTCATGCAGTCCGAACAGCAAGTAAGTAATTGGCAGGGTCCCCAGTAGCTCTTCCCCACAGCCTGGATTGATAGATCTCTTCCTGTTTGGGTATGAGATCTATCGAGGCAAAGGCCACTGGGGACACCCTAATGATTCATGGTTCAGGCAGCATGAAAATGATGATAGTTATTTACATCACTTAAGAAGATCTGGAGATCTGTAGGTTAGAGACCACTGTCCTATAGTATATAGTATTTATAATCACTACAGATGTAACACTACGTACAGGAAAAGCAATAAGCATCTATCCTGGCTAGTAATTCTTACATCATTGCTTCCCCACTAGTGGCTCTCTGGCTTTTGCAAATCTATAACTCCCATCATGGAGGCTGTCGGGGCATGCTAAGAGTTGCAGTTTTGCAACACCTGTAAAGCCACAAGTTTAGAAACACTGTTGTACATAATACATCTGTACTGACTGCAATATGAAGTATACCTAGTTTCTATTAATTTCTATTCATATTTCCAGTAAAGTATTATTGACTAACTATATACCTTTTATAATGCTGTCCCCAGTACCCAGGCCATTCAGTTGCTATGTTTTTTTGTTGTTTTTTTTTTGTCTGCTTCTCTAAAGCTTTACTTCACGGCTGCATAATCTGATTTGGAACAAGTATTTGCTTTATGTCCTGTCTTCTTTCCAGTGATGAGCTTATCATAGGTGATCTTACTGTTTGGTCCCCCAGGGATCAGCTGTCATCTGTGGGAGAACTAGGTAGTAAGTGTTGATTTTCCGTGCAGTGCCACCACAGGAGAAATTAAAGGGAAAGAAGCTTCTAACCTGTTGATATGTCGCTTACATGTGTGTATGTATATATATATATATATAGTTTGTCATATGCTAATGTACTGATTTGCTCCGGCTGGCCCTTGCTTCTAATGAGCAGAGCGCCTGTATTCCTTGTAAGAGGCGAGCGTAATCGGTCCACTGAGAGCAGTAGTTCCACCTCCCAGTGCACCAAACCGCCTCATTAGCATAGGGACATATGTGCAGGTTACATGCTTCTAACCTGCTGATAGTTTCCCTTTAAGTATTACACCGTTCTCCCTCTGAAGTGAGAGACTTTTTTACACAGGTTATGCTTACATTGTCTTCATGTTAAGGAGCTTGGATAAAACAGTCTTAGGAGGCCTCATGGTGTCATCCATGACTTTTCAGGGCAATTGGGGTAACTTCACTGTGGACAGAATTCAATGGTTGATTTTGACCGAATCAAACTGAAAAGACGTGAGATCTTCTCATCTCTTATCCAATGAATCCTAGTGTCTAATATTACTGCAAAAGTGCTGAAAGTGAATGAAAAGTGCAGCGTGCTGTTATTTTCCACCATAGATAAAACCTGAGTAGTTGGACAAGACCCAGTAGGTAAGGAAAGGTTGTCTATCCCATCCGCCTCAGGCACATGAATGTTTGGCACGGCCTAGTGTTCATGTGTTGTCTATGGGTAGGGAGGGGTTAACCACAGCCAGACTGCTTTGGTGCCAGCTTATCTCCTCATAAGGGTCTGGTGGCAAAACTCCATCCCTTCCCTCAACCAACATCTGTCTGGAGAGACAAGGAGGCTGCTGTGTAAAAGCACTCTAAAGGCCCTATTCCGCGGAACGATTATCGGTTGTTGTGACCGATAATCCGCCTGTGGAATAGAAGGCAACGATCAGCCGAAATCATTCATGTCGGCTGATCGTTGCGTCGTTTGTCTTTCAAACATGTTGAAAGACAAACGACTCGTACAGCAACGATCTGCTGCCATCGCCCCGTGGAATAGGAGCAGGAGACTGTTGCTGTATGCTATGGGCTGCCCAGGCAATCTAGCGATCACCCGGGCAGCAGCGAGCGGGGAACGAGGAGCAAACGAGTGCTAATAGCGCTCGTTTGCTCCTGTTAGTTTGATGTAAGCGATCGGCGCTTGTTTGCAATGCCTTTAGCGGACACGATCAATTGCGCAGTCAAACCTTATGCATGAACGATCTATCGCTGTATGGTTCACGCATCCATTTAAATGTATTGCTATAGATGTGTGGCCGGTAAATGATGATTAAATGGCCCACTCAAAAGATGCGATCAGGCGAGGATCGGGCATTTTCCTGCTCCTTGACTGATCTCTGACACTATTTCATGGGTGATTATCAGCTGAGTGAGCGTTTCTAGCAGTTCTCGTTGCCGATAAAAGGTTTGTGTAAAAGGGCCTTAAGAGAGTCGGATGAATCTGCTGACAGCAGCGGATTTGGCAGAGTTTAGTATAAAGTGTATGGACAGGGTAAGAGCAGATTGCTTGTAAGTGCCTGAGCTATTCGATTACTAGTGGGTTGTTAGAGCAATATAAAGGTGGCGCTAAAGAGCACCAATCCCATAGCCTGTACCTGCCAGGAGGCGCTGTGTGTCTACCCCTGGCCGGTACAATAAGTCTTCAGACTGGTTCCAGAATGACGGGGCTGCAGCCATATTGATGATACCCGTCTGTTCTCTACCAATAGCGATCAATGAATGTATGAGGGACTGCTCAGTACATAACCCTTCACACTAGGTAAAGTGAAGTCTTTCCCACAATCCTCTTTCTCTAATCCCTTTGTCGTGTTCATTTCTTTCAGTCACATTTCAGAGTTGTAGCCATTTTATTTAGTGACTTGGGAATGTTGGAGTTTGTGTAATATACATAAGTGCTATGTACATACATTGTGAAGGTTCTGCTTCAGTTGTATAAATGTTTCATATGCCGCTGAGATATCAGAATAAAAGATTTAACAAAAAATCCTGTGGTCTTTATCCCCATAATCCATGTTATACATACAACCTATAATAATGGTGGGCGCTCCTGTGGTCCTGGAAGTGAGGGAGTTGTCTGTTCACTGACGCATCAATATAATGGCTGTCAGGGGGAGCCAGTGTGGTGCCTTTGGGGATATTCACACTGCCCCCCCCTCCCCTCGTCCATCACTGTATAACATGAGGATAGGGGTCGGTGTCAAGGTTAGAGGAACAAGTGAGTCACCTCTGATCTTAGTAGTAGGAAAATGGTGGCAACATGATCATTAAGAGCTCATGTGGGCGGTTCTATTCTGTGATATAAGTGTGCAAATGTAAGCTGTCGATCATTGATTAGGACCGCCCACTTGACATAGAATATGAGATTTACCAGAATAAATGACAAGTTATCGTGCAAGCATGATAATGTCACTGCATTGCACAGGCCTACTGTGGTCCTGTTCAGGAGTCTTAGATGCTACAGGGTCTGGACAGGCTAAAAAAGCCATCAGTACAGGCCAGAGTGAAGCAATGACATGGTCATTGTGTGTGTCTGCCATCACAGTGACTGCCGGAGCAGAGAGTTGATGGCTCCCCATTCCATCATTGGATTCAGCAGGTGCAAATACAATTGAAGGTGACTCGGGTCATGCAATCGGCTTCCCAGGACAACAATGGCCAAATTGTTGTAACCTTCCAGCTGGATTCAGGTGGGCCGGGAGCTATGCTGTTGGTCTTAAATTCAGTGTGAACCCAGCTTTTGTGCTTTGTTTCCTTCACAAGTTTATAAAACATACATTAAATGAAAACAAAAATGCAGTGTGAACCAAGCCTTACCATAAGACATATTCCCCCCACACACACTTTAAAATGGAACAAATTGTGACAAATCATCTATTAACACTGATTGCAGATCAGACTTGACTACTAGAAATACAGTGCTGCCATCTAGTGGTAACTACTGCTCATTACTATCTTTATCTTTACTGCAGATGGAGGCCCTGCCACCAGTGTGCCAAGCCACCTAACTTACTTATTAGTTAAACATAAGATTTAACAACCTGATGTTATGGTGCGTTTACACAAAGAGATTAAACTGACAGATTTTTGAAGCCAAAGCCAGGAACAGACTAAAAACAGAGAACAGGTCATAAAGGAAAGACTGAGATTTCTCCTTTTCTCAAATCCATTCCTGGTTTTGGCTTCAAAGATCTGTCACCTTAAATCTCTGTGTAAACGCACCGTTACATTTCTGATGGATGTCTATACAACTTTTGATATCAAATCCTTTTAAACTTACTAAGACAGTTGTTTTACAATTATTTACAAGTATCTACAATTACGACATTCCATAATGCTATTTAATATCCCGAAGAAGCCTTTCTCTCAATATACCTTGATAGGGGTCTTTAAAGAAGTTTGGCGAGGAGACTTTTTTTTTTTTTTTTTTAAAGTCGGTGGGAAACCGGGTCATGATTAGGGATGAGTGAACCAAACCGTTACGAACCAGATTCGTTACGAACTTTGCAAAAACCGAACTTTGAGAAAGTTTGATACGAATCTGGTAAAAATAACAACGGCGATGCAAAATTGTACTTTTTTTCACAGAATACACCAGGATATAAGGGATTATTACTGCACAAGTTCTGCCTCCACCACCTTGCAACCATCTGCCACTTTGACTGCAGTCCAACCTGCCCCGGTGTCTTACCAACGATGTCAGGCCCGGCGCTCTCAGGCTGTCCTCCATTCGGTGAGCCTCGGTGAACGTAGCCACAGTGGGCAGGAGCTCCTCCGGACCATCAGATAGGAGATATATGAATGGCTGACCCAAGGTTAACTAATGGTGGGAAGTGTTGTAGCCCACAATGGGAGGAACCTTTTCTCTGCAGTGCAGCAGGGAGGGCTGAGTAATACACTTTGTATGGCACATGTGATAAACCTCATAGTGCACAGGTTTCTTCGAATATGTCCTGCCAATTGTTGATCCCTTTTGAGGACGCAACTGTTTATGAGCAGACATGACTATGGATGCAACGACATCATCCCACTCGTCCGTGTTCTTGATAGTGCGGTGAACAACATCATCAGCAAGGATTCCCAGGCCACCACTCCAAGGCTGAACATCCTCCTCCATGAATAGTCTGTTCTCCACCACACTGGGTCCAATACAGTACTATTACTGCTGCTGGTTCCACTGTCAAATGTCTGTTTTCCACCCTACTGGGTCCAAGGAACTTTGTGTCCTATGTCCCGTGTAATCACTTACACCTTGGCTAATTTTTTTTCACTATTTTTGCACTTTGTTTTTTTCCACTTTTTTTCATTGTAATAGCAACTGCAACTAAACGGAAATATACCCTATCAGACTCCCACTATTGTAGCTGCAATTATTCAGCCGTTATAGCAAGGTTCGTTTTAGGTTCGGTTCGTACGAATCCGAACTTCACGAAAGTTCGCTTGATCGAACCATCCTAACGGAACTTTTCAAAAGTTTACTCATCCCTAGTCCTGTCTGTGGCCGTAGTGGGGTCCTGCCTTCTGTTGCTGACTTGCTAAGCGGACTTCATAAGTCACAACCCAGGTCCCGCTCAGACCAGTAAGTAGCCGGATCGGCAGTATGCCCTCACCAGCGGGGGAGGTAACAGCTTATTATTTCTTTTATCCTTCCCCCTCCCCAGCACTTGCTAAAAAAATGGGTCTAGTCAGACTTCTCCTTTAAATTCTGTGTCCCATGCCCTATGGGAAAATAACAGTAGGTTAAAGTCTGCTTCAAAATTTACGTTTTTATGCGATTGCTGAATTTCCCCTTTAAGTAAGGTTTTGCTCTTCTGGTAATCACATTGAAGCAAAGATCACCTGTTTGCCTATGTCAGCATGATGTCTCCTTTATCACCTTGCTCAGTACTTATCATGCTGGAACAGTTATAGGTGCAGTAGATGATGGCTCTTACTGGTTTGAACAAGGAAAAAGTATAAAAGTCGTCTTTATAATGTCAGCCTTTGAAGAAACTGATATTTATAACCTCGTGCTGCAAGCTCATCCACCATAGGCTAAACAGACTCCCTGTACACAGGAGGCTCCAGTCTGTTTTATGGGTGGGAACAGCTGGCTCCAGCTTACTGATTGTCTCCACTCATGGAATATGATGTCATTGTGACCGTCCTCCTATGTCCTGTTTCTGAAGATTTACAGCTGCTTGTACATGAACTCTCTTACCTCTATATTATCAGGAAAAGTCCTTCAGCCAATCCATAGTCACTAATCTACCTTGGGGAGCGGCATTTAGTGGATGTGCTAGATTTATATAGACGCTGTAGTAACTGGTTTGTGAAAAGCAACAAAACCAAAGGACAGAGCAATTTTTCTTACACTGGCAGATAAAACACTGGCCTTAGTAAACTCCCCAATAAATGTTTGTATAAGAACAATGGGGAAGATTTATGAGACCGTCAAAAAGAAAAAAAATAGCAACCTATAGCAATTGGTTGCTACTGGTAATAGAATATGTCCTATAAACAGGTTCAGACGTCTGCCCCATTGTTATGTAGATGCCTGTGGCCATTATAGATCTGACATATATTTTACATAATGGACATTACATAGACCTATACACCAGGCTAGGAGGCCTGGGGCAAGGAACATAAGGAAGTTGGAAGTTATTGTGGATTTTTTTTTTTTTAAAGGGGATTACAGTCATTGTTGTTGAGATCATTGACAAACATGGCTATGTTAACTATCCACTTTCTTCTCCTTCTTACTTCCTGCTAGACAGAAAAACAAATACTAGAGATGAATCACGAAACCTAGGAGGGAGCCAGAACAAGAGCGATCGTCTGATCAGAGACTTTATCGCCAAGGTAAACAAATAAAAAAGTGGTTGCAAAGAGCAAGCATCTTGTTCTTCATGGGGCCATATCAATCCAGTGTGATAGGATATCGAGACGTAGTCATATATATATGAGATAAAATAAAATAAATTTAAAAAATTAGATATATGTATGTGCTCATATGATGAAAAATTAGTGCGAAAGTACAGATGAATCGTTAAGCCTGTGCAGATGAGGCAGCGGTCGAGTCACGTGCTCCATTATGTGGGCCTCTATGTTATCATAAGTAGAGATGATCGAACATCGGGAATTCTCAGGTTCGATCAAACTCGAACCCTCGTCATTTGATTCCAGATGCCTACCTAGGCTGTATCCCTGTTTTCCAGGTGGTACTCGGGCTGTCTCCGCCTTCCCCACGGACAGGGCCGGTTTTAGACTAAATGTGGCCCTGGGCAAAGTTAAAGGTGGGGCTCCAAATGATTAAAATATTTTAGAAACAATTTAAGGTCCCCATACACTTTTGTCAGCGGTTCCCGCTTCTCGTGGCGCGTTTGGGTATTACATAGCCAGATATTCTGGATAAGTTAGCGCCAATCTAGCCGATCTTGCTTACAGAACCTATTAGACAGCTCGATTATGTCCGTGCATCCCTTGGTTCATATAGTAAATAAAAAAGCTATTACTTACCTCATCACGTTCCTCAGTGTCCTCAGGCCTTGTCTGTGCGACACTCTGGTCACCGCAGCTGCAGCTCTCACTTCTGGTCCCATCTCTGAAGTAACAGGCCAATCACTGGCCGAGACTGGACACCACCAGGCCAGTGATGGGCCGAGACAGAACACCACCGGGCCAGTGATGAGCTGAGACAGGACACAACCGGGCCAGTGATGGGCCGAGACAGACCACGACCGGGCCAGTGATGGGCCGGGACAGGACACCACCGCGCCAGTGATGGGCTGAGATAGGACACCACCAGGCCAGTGATGGGCCGAGACAGGACACCACCAGGCCAGTGATGGGCCGAGACAGGACACCACCGGGCCAGTGATGGGCCGAGACAGTACATCACCGGGCCAGTGATGGGCCGAGACAGGACACCACCGGGCCAGTGATGGGCCGGGACAGGACACCACCGGGCCAGTGATGGGCTGAGATAGAACACCACCAGGCCAGTGATGGGCCGAGACAGGACACCACCAGGCCAGTGACCATGTTTTTGTAGTACTGGATAACCCTTTTAAAGACTCAATGCCCTATTCCACCAACAGATCTGACGACAGATTATCTGCCAAAGATTTGAACATTATTAAAGGCAAAAGACAAAAACTATTTATATGCATTGTTTTTTTAAAAAAAAATATTGTTATATCAGGACCAAATATAACCTCCATACTGTTACAGAAGAAAACAAACACATGTAAAGACCAATAATATCACCACTGCATGACCACTGCATAATGACTCTATATATACACTATATACAGACCAATATTACCGCCATAGAGTGACCACCGTATTGCACTAGTGACATCACACGCTAATCATGGGAGCTGCAGCCAATCACTGGCCTCAGTGGTCATGTGCAGCATACAGTATATAGGAGTGATGAGGCCAGAGAAGGGCTGCCAGCTCCTATGCACAATGTACTGTGACTTCATGTGAAAACTTCAGCCACTGCTGAATCATATATATATTACTCACACATAAACGTACGCACACTCATACACATACTAAGACATCCATAAAAACACATTATACTAATCCAAAACATCCATTCCATACTCTATACACATATGACATTCATGCATTATACACCTACATTCATACACACACACTACATATACAGTATACTTACTAGCATCAGCTAGGAGTAGTGGTGCACATGTTCCTTGCAGCAGGCTAGGATTCTCACACAGCAGCCTGAAGACATCTCCCCCATCTTCCCGACACCAGTCAAAGCAGGAGCACGGAGGAGATAGCAGGAAGAAGAGCTGGAGGAGGGGCGGAGCAGATGCAGTGTCCCAGTACACAAAAGGTTCTTCTATATATATGTATATTCTTTGCTGTTGTACTGGAAAGGGTTAATGGCCACTGCAAAGAGCTCAGCCTATATTGCCCCCCAGTCAGAGGCGTAACTACCACTGTAGCAGCCATAGTTCTAGTGGTTGTTCTCCCTCTACCTTCAAGAGGGAAGGACGTGTTCTCTCCTGCTCCTCAGGGAGAAGGCCGCAACTCAGTGTGATCCTCTCAACTACCTCTGAGACGTATTCCGGTCCAGTCCAGACCAGTCTCATCCTCAAGATTCTTACTTCTACTCAAGATCTGGGTATATCCTCAAGTCACTACCCTCCGTTCATCGCTAACAGCAAATATTCTTCTCATTATCGCTATACCCAGCATCACTCCCAGAAAACTACTACTCTCATCCTCTGTTAAGATTTCTTCTAACCAAAGTGACACTATCACACTATGGCCTGTTGCAACATCACCCATCTCCTCAGTTGTATTCAAGTCTGCCTATCACTGGTTACATCCATAGACTGTTGCTATTGGCATCCACCGTGTTAATAAACGTACAACTCCCGTTGTTTCTGAACCCCGGCATTGGTCTAGTTATTGGTGCCTTGATTAAAGGGAAAGGAAGAATTGTCTTGGGGTCCCGCTTGCTCAAGTTCCCTTGGTCTAGCCTTGCACCAGGGCCGTATTAGTAGCTGCTGCTGCCCTAGGCACTAAACCTGAAGGCGCCCCATCTTCACATACCAGTTAGCATCATAAAGAAATGGGAGCGTGGTTTGGGCCACATGCATTTCTCTACATGTAGAAATATTGTCTGAATCACGTTTTTCATTGTTTTTAACTGCTAAAAACATCAACAAATTTCACCACAGGATTGGTAGATTGGTAGGTGATAGCCCCAGGCGTCATATTTAACATCGCCACACCAGACCTGACCAATACCACCATACCCCAAACCCCCACCCCCTTTTGAAAAGACACCAGATTTACTGGCAAGTCTGAACAGGAGGTGGGAGACAAAAAAAATAAAAACAAAGAAAAAAGTTGTTTTCTTCCCCCTGCTCCTTGGTGCTGCCCCCCTGCAAGGTGCTGCCCTAGGCACCGGACCATGGGTGCCTAGTGGTAAATACGGCCCTGCCTGCACCCTCGTGCCAATACCGTGACCATAGCATCTGACAGTGGCAGCCTGGGTACCGCTAACATCTACCTCCCAAGCGGGTTACTCCACAGACACCGGGAGCAGAGCGTCCTGCAGCCTCTGTGCTATCAGCTGCAGCCAGGGGTCACTGCCTGACGCTGCAGGACGCTGTCTGTGCAATCCTGCCCCTCACACTTACTTCAACTGCAGTAAGGGGCCCCTGGGCAATTGCCCTGTTTGCCAACCCCCCAACACAATTGCCCTGTTTGCCCCCCCCCCCCAGATTCTCCTCTGCTCCCCCTGCCCCCCAGATTCTGTCACCCCAGCTGTCCCCCTGCTGCTCCCCCAGCCTGTCACCCCAGCTGCTTCCACTGCCTCCCCATCTGCTCCCCCTGTCACCCCATCTGCTCCCCCTGCTCCCTATCTGCTCCCTCTGCCCCACAGCTGTTCCCCCTGCCCCCATAGCTGCTCCTTCTACTCCCCCAGGTTCTTCCCCTGCCCCCCCAGCCTCTTCCCCTACCATCCGCCAGCTTCTCCCCCTGCCACCCCCAGCTTCCCTTCCTTCCCCAGTCACCCCAGCTGCCCCTCTGCAAACGAGTTGTGGCTGGAGAAATCTTCATGATGGCTGTGCCAGATGGAGAAGAAAGCAAAAAGTGAGCGACGACAATTCGAGAAGACATCACCTGTGAGTTATTAATTAGTAACTGCACTGTAATCACTTCTATAGTGTGCAGAGCTTGCGTACCATTGGGGTCTAAATGGGTCAGTGTATTGTTTGCGGTCGTGTACTGACACAGCCCTGCGGTCACTACAGTACTCTAGCGCAAATTATTAAACTAGGACCCAACTACAAGAGCTGCAGGCACTACAACTCCCAGCATATGCTGAGGGCTGCAGACTGTCAGTACATGCTGGGAGTTGTAGTATCTGCAGTTGTTGTAGTTGGGTCCTAGGTGCATTACACACTAGATGCTTTGTGGCATATAAGAATACAGAGATCTGTGGGGGCTCAGTGCAGGGAAGTGACCCCAGAACATCACTAATAGGGATAGGAGTAGATGTTTTTGTTCTATCCCCTATTAGTGCTGTTCTGGGGTCCCTGCACTGAGCCCCCACAGATCCCAACTACAACAGCTGCAGGCACTACAACTCCCAGCATTTACTGACAGTCTGCATCCCTCAGGATATGCTGGGAGTTGTAGTACACTGTAGACAGATGTATTGCTGGACCTTCAGGGCTGATGGTTGTCACCCACAGATTGCAGCCACCAGGAGACTCTGCACACAGTGATTTATTAAAGGGTTGTCCTTTCAGAGACTACAACTCCCAGCATACCCTGAGAGCTGTATAAATGTAGGGATTTGTCACAGATACAGATGAATCCAGGAAAGGAGCAGGTCAGCGTGTTGTGTCTCGCTGGTTCTATATTGGTGGGCCCCAGGTACCCCAGTCTGACACTGGATAGAAGCAGTCCCCAAACTAAGACGTCTCTGGCCTCCTTCCTTCCTCCAAAATGATCATATTAATAAAGTGAAGCGGGGAAGCCAGGGCCCTAGAAACTAAAAATAACATAAAATATGAAGTTGTGAACTACACCTCCCAGCATGCCCTGACAGCTATAGACTTTCAGGAACTGCTGGGAGTTGTTGTTCTCCCTACAAAATTTTTTAAAAAATCTATTTTGTAGGGAGAACTATAACTCCCAGCAGTTCCTGAAGGTCTATAGCTGTCTGGGCATGCTGGGAGTTGTAGTTCACAATCTATGGGGTTAGGTATTACATAATTCTGGGGTATTCATTTTACATTAATATAAAAAAAAAATTGTAGGGAGAACTACAACTCCCATCAGTTCCTGAAGGTCTGTAGCTGTCAGGGCATGCTGGGAGTTGTATTTTAAAATATATAGGGTTGGGTGTTACATTTTTTATTCATGTAAAATAAATACCCCAGAACTATGCAACAACTAACCCCATAGATTGGGAACTACAACTCCCATCATGCCCTGACAGCTATAGACCTTCAGGAACTGCTGAGAATTGTAGCTCCCGGTCCAACAAGATTATATGGTATACTAGAAAATGTACCCGGCGCTGCCCGGGTATAAAGTGTCAGTGTGTTAATTAGATTTGTTCTAAGGTGTCCAGGAGGCCAAGCTAAAGGTATTGTTTCATCTGAGTTAATCAGTGGAATTAGTGTATACCTGTGGTGCATAGTTGGAGGGGTTCTGTATACCCACAATGTATAGTTTTTAGGGGTCTCGCATATCTGTAGTGCATAGTTGGGGGGCTGTATACCTATAGTGTATAGTTGAGGGAGGTCCTGTATACCTGCAGTGTACAGATGGTGAAGGTCCTGTATACCTGTACTGTATAGTTTGGGGGTCCTGTATACCTGTAGTATATAGTTGGTGCTGTATACCTGTAATGTATAGTTGGTGGAGGTCTTGTATACCTGTAGTTTATAGTTTGAGGGTCCTGGATACCTGTAGTGTATAATTGGTGGAGGTCTTGTATACCTGTAGTATATAGTTTGGGGGTCCTGTATACCTGTAGTAAATAGTTTGAGGGTCCTGTATAACTATAGTATAGAGTTGGTGAAGGTCCTGTATACCTGTAGTGTATAATTTGGGGTCCTATATACCTGTAGTATATAGCTGGTGGAGTTCCTGTATACCTGTAGTATATTTGGGGTCCTGTATACTTGTAGTATAGAGTTGGTGAAGGTGCTGTATACCTGTATTATAGAGTTGGTGTAGGTCCTGTATACCTGTAGTGTATAGTTTTGAGGTCCTGTATACCTGAAGTGTATAGTTTGGGGTCCTATATACCTGTAGTATATAGTTGGTGGAGTTCCTGTATACCTGTATTGTATAGTTTTGGGGTCCTGTATACCTGTAGTGTATAGTTTGGGGTCCTGTATACCTGTAGTATATAGTTGGTGGAGGTCCTGTATACCTGTAGTATATAGTTGGTGGAGGTCCTGTATACCTGAAGTATATAGTTGGTGGAGGTCCTGTATACCTGTAGTATAAAGTTATGGGGTCCTGTATACCTGTAGTGTAAAGTTTGGGGTCCTGTATACCTGTAGTATATAGTTTTGTGGAGGTCCCGTGCACTTGTAGTGTATAGTTTTTGGGTCCTGTATACCTGCAGGGTTGTATTTACCCGTATGGCAGTGTTATTCAGTCACAGTGTGTCGGTATTGGTCATGTCTGGTATGGGGGTGTTATCCAGTTACAGTATGGCGGTATTGGTCAGGTCTGGTGTGGCTGTGTTATCCAGTCACGGTATGGCGGTATTGGTCAGGTCTGGTAAAGCGGTGTTATCCAGTCACAGTTTGCCGCTATTGGTCAGGTCTGGTATGGTAGTGTTATCCAGTCACAGTATGGCGGTATTGGTCAGGTCTGGTGTGGCTGTGTTATCCAGTCACGGTATGGCGGTATTGGTCAGGTCTGGTAAAGCGGTGTTATCCAGTCACAGTTTGCCGCTATTGGTCAGGTCTGGTATGGTAGTGTTATCCAGTCACAGTATGGCGGTATTGGTCAGGTCTGGTATGACAGTGTTATCCAGCACAGTATGGCAGTATTGGTCAGGTCTGGTATGGCAGTGTTATCCAGTCACAGTATGGCGGTATTGGTCAGGTCTGGTATGACAGTGTTATCCAGCACAGTATAGCAGTATTGGTCAAGTCCGGTGTGGCGGTGTTATCCATTCACAGTATGGCGGTATTGGTCAGGTCTTATATGACAGTGTTATCCAGTCACAGTATGGCGGTATTGGTCAGATCTGGTATGACAGTGTTATCCAGTCACAGTATGGCGTTATTGGTCAGGTCTAGTGTGGCAGTGTTATCCAGTGACAGTATGGCGGTATTGGTCAGGTCTGGTGTGTCGGTGTTACCCAGTCACAGTATGGCGGTATTGGTCAGGTCTGGTATGAAGGTGTTATCCAGTCACAGTATGGCGGTATTGGTCAGGTCTGGTATGGAGGTGTTATCCAGTCACAGTATGGCGGTATTGGTCAGGTCTGGCAGTGTTATCCAGTCACAGTATGGCGGTATTGGTCAGGTCTGGTATGATAGTGTTATCCAGCACAGTATGGCGGTATTGGTCAGGTCTGGTGTAGCAGTGTTACCAGTCACAGTTTGGTATACCTGTTGTGCCCTGTATATACATGTACTGTATAGATGGAGTAGAGGGTCCTGTATATACATGTACTGTATGGATGGAGTAGGGGGTCCGACAGACAGACAGACAGACAGAAAGAAGGACAGACAGACAGACTTTGATTTTTATGATATAGATGGGGATCTTCAGTAGTGCCTGTGCTGCAGTGACATTTTATCATAACATTTTCCCCGTACGGCGAGTGGGTCGATTTTAAGTCCCAGTCCGTGTGTGTGTGTGCGTGTATATATATATATATATATATATATATATATATATATATATATATATATATACACTCACCGGCCACTTTATTAGGTACACCTGTCCAACTGCACGTTACCACTTAATTTCTAATCAGCCAATCACATGGCGGCAACTCAGTGCATTTAGGCATGTAGACATGGTTAAGACAATATCCTGCAGTTCAAACCGAGCATCAGTATGGGGAAGAAAGGTGATTTGAGTGCCTTTGAACGTGGCATGGTTGTTGGTGCCAGAAGGGCTGGTCTGAGTATTTCAGAAACTGCTGATCTACTGGGATTTTCACGCACAACCATCTCTAGGGTTTACAGAGAATGGTCCGAAAAAGAAAAAACATCCAGTGAGCGGCAGTTCTGTGGGCGGAAATGCCTTGTTGATGCCAGAGGTCAGAGGAGAATGGGCAGACTGGTTCAAGCTGATAGAAAGGCAACAGTGACTCAAATAGCCAACCGTTACAACCAAGGTAGGCAGAAGAGCATCTCTGAACGCACAGTACGTCCAACTTTGAGGCAGATGGGCTACAGCAGCAGAAGACCACACCGGGTGCCACTCCTTTCAGCTAAGAACAGGAAACTGAGGCTACAATTTGCACAAGCTCATCGAAATTGGACAGTAGAAGATTAGAAAAACGTTGCCTGGTCTGATGAGTCTCGATTTCTGCTGCGACATTCGGATGGTAGGGTCAGAATTTGGCGTCAACAACATGAAAGCATGGATCCATCCTGCCTTGTATCAACGGTTCAGGCTGGTGGTGGTGGAGTCATGGTGTGCGGAATATTTTCTTGGCACTCTTTGGGCCCCTTGGTACCAATTGAGCATCGTTGCAACGCCGCAGCCTACCTGAGTATTGTTGCTGACCATGTCCATCCCTTTATGACCACAATGTACCCAACATCTGATGGCTACTTTCAGCAGGATAATGTGCCATGTCATAAAGCTAGAATCATCTCAGACTGGTTTCTTGAACATGACAATGAGTTCACTGTACTCAAATGGCCTCCACAGTCACCAGATCTCAATCCAATAGAGCATCTTTGGGATGTGGTGGAACGGGAGATTCGCATCATGGATGTGCAGCCGACAAATCTGCGGCAACTGTGTGATGCCATCATGTCAATATGGACCAAAATCTCTGAGGAATGCTTCCAGCACCTTGTTGTATCTATGCCACGAAGAATTGAGGCAGTTCTGAAGGCAAAAGGGGGTCCAACCCGTTACTAGCATGGTGTACCTAATAAAGTGGCCGGTGAGTGTATATATATATATATATATATATATATATATATATATATATATATATATTATGTGTATATATATATATATATATATATATATATATATATATACACACATACATACATATAATTTTCGCTGAGGTCATCCAGTAGCCATGTTTTCTATCACGGTTTATAAACACAAGTATACGTAATGGTTAACATTTTTCGTCAAATACCTCTAGCCATTTAATCTGTGAAGCATGCTACAAGCTGGAATGTTTTCTGCACAAGGTTCATAGATGTGTAAGCGCTAAGGCTGCTGGAACACACACAGTCCTCCGCACTCTCCGGAATTCCATTCTAGTTATGTCTTGTTACTTGAGCAGAACACATCTGCTTATCATCATCAAAACTGCCGGCATGGAGAACACTGTGGGAAGCAGATTCCAGGTAAAGCAAAGCCAAGAAATTCAAGACAAAAAAAAAAAGTTTGAAGCACTGCAGAACATGAGGAGTAAATGCTGGAGCTCAAGGATACTGCTCAGGGATCAAACAGGAATATGCTGAGATTTAATTAAAGTGCCTAGTTATATGTTGGCATTGACACAGCATGTGCTAGGTAGTTGGGTTGCTGAGGCAAGCATATCATGCCCAGCGAGTTCTGTGCACAAGCCCTATTCTAGTAGGACTCATATACTGTACTTGCTTGAAGGCCCTATTCCACGGGTCGTTTAGAGGAGCAATATCGTTCGTATTCGAACGATTTTGGCCGCTACGAACGATAATCGTTCCGTGGAATAGAGTGCAACGATCAGCAGACATCATTCATGTCGGCTGATCGTTGCAGTCGCTTGTTTTTCAACATGTTGAAAAACAAGCGACTGATATAGCAGCGATCTGCTGCCGTCGCTCCGTTGAATAGGAGCATCGGCAGCAGGCGCTGCTATATTCTATGGGCTGCCCGGACGATCAGCGATCCCCCGGGCAGCCCCCCCAGCAGCTCCCCGCCTCCCCTCCCGCACTCACCCGCTCGCTGACGCAGCGTTGAATAGCGGCGGCAGCGAGGGGGGAACGAGGAGCAAACGAGCGCTAATAGCGCTCGTTTACTCCTCCAAACGACTCGTGGAATAGGGGCATAAGGAGCCTTACCACCTAGCATGAGCTGCATCTCAACATTAATGGGACCTCATAACTACAGATACACTTTGATAAGTTGGAGCGCTCATCACACCAATAAACTTTGGTGCAAAAGGCGCAAAAAAAAAAAATCCTCCCCCCCCCTTAGGGTTTGAAGGGGTTATCCAGTGCTAGAAAAACATGGCAACTTTCTTTCAGAGACAACACGCCTCTTGTCTCCAGTTCAGGTGCAGTTTGCAATTAAGCTCCATTCACTTCAATAGAACTGAGCAGCAAAACCCCACCCAAACTGGAGACAAGAGTGGGGCTGTCTCTGGAAGAAAGTGGCCATGTTTTTGTAGCGCTGGAAAAATCCCTTTAAACTTAGGCCTCCTACTTCCAGTGAAGCAAAATCTTAAGGCTTCAGTATAACAATTTATTGCAGACAATTGTATGCTTCTAACATTGTCCAGGCATGATGGGAATTATAGTTTTGCAACAGCTGGAGGGCCGAAGGTTCCCCATCCCTGGCCTAGAGCCTCAACCCCATCCCAAAGGTGTTGGATGAACTAGGGATTGTGTGCGGACCTTTCTAGCCAACATCACTGTCTAACCTCACTGATGTTTTTTTGGACAAATGGACAAAATTCCTATAGAAATCTTGTAGAAAGTTTTCTCAGAAAAGTGGGAGATGCTATACCTGCAAAAGGGGGAAGTAATTTCATATGAATGCCTATGGACTTAGAATGGGTTGCCCTAAAAAAAAATTATAAAAATACTTGCCCATATACATCCTGTGTGGTAGTGCTGCTTCCTTTAGGGAGTAATCAGTTACTGTAGAGACATGGGTTCAGGAGGTCACCGCAACTAAGTGATATGTGATAAGCAGAATGGACAGACTTTTTTGGACTTCATTTTTTTTTTTTTTTTTTTCAAAAAGTTTTTATTTTCCATATGTTGTACACATAACAATCCTTTACCTTAACTACAACCATCCCAAGACCCAAATACCCCTTCCCCCCCAAAATGCCTATATGTTTTGGCAGCCCAAATACATTTATATACAAATACCAACAATAATATTACAATCCTGTGGGATTAAACCCCTAGGACGCCCAACCTCTACTTACTTAAAAAAAAACATCACTTTAATATCTTTCCTCCACCACCCCCCTAAAAAATTTATAATTAACTGTCCAACACACATTTGGGCATCAGCGCGGCCCCGCCCGCACCACCCCCAAGACCCCAGCGGGACGGGACAAGGACAAAACCGGACCCCCCAATAGCCCATATTGTCACTTTATAGCAAGAGATAGTATGCCTCTATTCACTTTCATACGTACTCGCCCTTGGACCGGGCGCACCCATTACTGGGTACCCCAGGCCACTGACGGGCTTATCCTCTTCATATTCGAGACCAAGACCGGTGTTACCCATACCTCTGGTCTCAGCCTCCACACTATCCCCGGAGCCCCCCCCCACTGCCCATATATTATGGACAGCCGGAAGCCTCCTAACGGACAGATTTTATCATACAAACATCCACTCACGAGGCTCAGACCATACTGTACATTTAAATCAACAGACAGACGTTAGAATAGCCACCTAGGCTTCACTATAATCTAACTGGCATCTAGTTTTTTATATGGTAGCTGCACGGGGGGTCCACCCATCCCCCCCCCACCCCACCCGGCCCCGAGGACAACGCGGACGGGGCCACGCCAACACCCCATTCATACAATCACCATTCAACTCAACTTTATTATGGTTATCACATGGGCGTCCCAAGAGTACCCCACAGGTTACAATTCTTCATCCTTAACCCCCTAGATTCCCTCAATCATAAATTGGGCACCAAAACAAAGAACAAAATATATCTATCTTACTTCCCGCCCTCCCCACCCCAACCCCATCCCCCTCAGCAGGCCAAGAAAGAAGAGAAGAAGGGAAAAAAAAAAAAAAAACAGACATTACTAAATATTGCTACCACTCCAATATTTCTCCCAATGCTCAACAATCTCCCTCAACTTTCCATCTCCCTTTTTCAATATATGTTTATTATGCCATAGCTCATTCTTTTTCTTTTTGGACTTCATTAGTAACCCTATTGATAATCAATACAGTCATTGTACCATCCCACAATGGCTTCTTCCAGGCACTGGAAAAGCCAGGCTTCACCTTCGACCCTCAAACTGTTATGGAGGATCTCAGAGGTCAGGGGGATGGAATACCTCTTGGCTCTAGCAGTGGATATGTTAAACGTTATCTGGGACTCCGACTAGGTAGAGAATGACGCCTAATAGGACATCTATGACCACCCCTGTGTGGTCCTGTCTTCCCCCTGTTCTGCCATGCCTGCCTGTCATCTTAGGTTTTATATTATACATTTTCATGTATGATTATTCTACAGCTTGTTAACCGTTTGATTGTTACCCCTTTAAGTGAACATGAGTAATAGTTGTGTAATGCCTTGTACACCTGTGGCACTTGTTTACCCTTTAGGCAAATTATAATATGTGGCATGTTTGCTTTTTGTTAAATTCACCGGTCGGGTGAAACAACGGTCGATGTCTGAGATGTTCACCAGTATCGGCCAGATGATCACTACTTTATTTTAATTGGAATGCTGGCACACGCCCATGCTCCTATTTGAGAAACAGATCGCTGATCACAGGGAGACCAGCCAAACGACAACACTGCCGGCTGCTAATGAGATCGCTCAAAGCAGTGAAGTCCTAGGTGCATTGCCCCCTGGGAAACATGAATATGCAAAAGAAGAGCCCGTGGAGCCTCAAAGAGTCTCAAAACAGAATCCTGCTCCACACTGATGAGGGGCAACACCCTGAAACAGCTGTATGTGGATGGTTACCTGGCCTTGGTTTTTCCCTTGTCATTACATTGACTTATGCTACGTTTACACGGAATGATAATTCGTACGATTAACGATGTCGGAGTAACGTTTTTTTGTTCATAACGATGAGCGTTTAGACTGTACGATATCATACGGAAATTTGTTTTGCGATCGCTTTAAGCCTCTCTCACACATTGGTTAAATCGGTGAACGACTTCACACGGAACGATCTGCGAATTTTCTGCGAATGATCAACGATTTGAGAAGTTGTTGAAAGATCAAAATGAACGATTTCTCGCTCGTTTGATCGTTCGCTGAGTTTACACGTACGATTATCGTTCGAATTCGATCAATATCATACGAATTTGCACGATAATCTTTCCGTGTAAACGCAGCATTATAGGGCCACTTAATATGGTGGTTTTAATGGTTTCCTTACAGGAGCCACCCCTTGGCTCTGATGAGGCTCCACAGGCTCTTCTTTTGCATATTCATGCTCCTATTTGCCATAGACCACAATGTAAAGTACAGCCGGGAGCCATACTTTACACTGTGAGCACAAGCCGTCTTGTACGGCCAATGTTCACTGATTAGCGGAACAAAATAGACCTGTGAATTATTTAGTACAGTTGCAGAGAACCACAGCCGTAGTGTATACAGGGTGTATACACTACAGCCGTGGTTCCATAGACTGCGATTCCATGACGCAGTGCTGTTAAACAGCCACTGTTGCACTCACATGGCCGCTGTTTGACGGCCAAATACAGTGTTAACATAGCCTAAAAGTGTAGTTAAAAAAAAAAAATATATATATATATATATATATTATATATATATATATATATATATATATATATATTCAGCCAGTCTACCATCTCACAATGGCTTCTTTAAGTGACTCTGTACCCACAATCTGCCTACCCCAAACCACTTGTACCTTTGGATAGCTGCTTTTAGCCAAGATCTGTCCTGGGGTCCGTTTGGCAGGTGATGCAGTTATTGTCCTAAAAAACTACTTTTAAACTTGCAGCCCTGTGTCAGACTGCTCTGGCCTAGAGTGTGTGCGTGCATTAGGCTGGCACAACCTATGCCCCCCCCCCCACGCCATCTTCATCATTAGGAATGCTCCAGGCAGGTATTCTATCAGCTGTGTAAGCACAGCACATGGGCTGGATCGTTAAGGCACCTGTGCAGTGTTCACTGCAGAGGAATAGGAAAAATCCTGCCAGTGGCATTCCTAATGATGAAGAGGGTGGGGAGGAGGCACGGTGCAAAGTTAGAGCAGATACTCTAGGCCATGGCAGTTTGACACAGGGCTGCAAGTTTAAAAGTTGTTTTTTAGGACAATAACTGCATCACCTGCCAAACGGACCCCAGGACAGATCTTGGATTAAAAGCAGCTATCTGAAGGTACAAGTGGTTTTGGGGGGGGGGGGGGGGGGGGACAGATTGTGGGTACAGAGTCGCTTTAAGTAGAACAACCTGGATTCAACGTTTCCCTTTAAGGACCTTTTAAACGCTTTCATGCTGCCTAAACCATAAGTCAGCCTCTCCAGCCTTGAATAATCGCTCTCTTTCTATTACCAGAAACACAACGATCACTGTTACCGCCATAGAAAATTTGAATCTGAGAGACATGTTAAAGATCTGTAATATGATAATGTGCTATGAAGTCATGAAGCAAATTTGTCACTCCCTGACCACCTACAACCAAGCAGGTGGCGCTGCTGGAGAGATAATAAAAGCATCTAAAATAATCGGGCCATGTAGTATCAAGGAGGTGGGGCCTAGAGCTTGCTGGCCTGCGCACCACTACACCTCACTCCACTTAACAAGCAAAAGTACAGCATACAGCACAGTGAGGTTTATCAGATGCTAGGGCCTAGGGAACCACGGTCCAGTGTCCGCCTCCTTGACACTATTCACAGGCTTTTATTCAGTATATTGATCCCCCTCAAGGAGTGTCACCAGGTTGGCGGGCAATCAGATCTGTTAAAAATTTTATTTAAAAAAGTGTCACCCCCTAACTTTCCACATTCACATAACACACATAAGTATCAATTATTATAAAATCACACCAAGTCCCAAGCTGTAGTTTAAGGATTTATTAATTCAAACATGCATGTAAAACACTAAATTGCATTAGCAAAAGATCAATGTAAAAACACTGTTCACAATTTTTTTTTTCTTTTCAATTTTGCAACATTCTGAAATGCGCTTTGAATTTGTTCGTGTTGTAGAGTCGCTTGTCATTTCTAATTGTGTTTGGTTAGGGATGTGCACCATGTCAGTAATACTCGCCCTATGATTAAAGACCTCACAGATCCAAGAAAGCAGAACAGATTCAAGGCAAGGCTAAATTTACAACGTTAAAAATAAAGATGACAAGAAGAAGCAGAATTAGTCGTCACTGCATCTGTATGGCCGCCAACAGAAGAAGGTCTACACTGGTTTAGCAGATTCACATGATTTGTACACCTAGTGTTATAGGAAAAAACCATTACGCGCACACCTTGAAGCGAAATTAACATGGAAGAGAAAGTATCAGTATTAAGTATAACTTTCATAAACTACAAAAAAATGCAAGTTACAATAATCAGATATTAGAATACAAGTTATTTTACGAGCAAGCAACATGGAAAGCATGTACATCTCAGAATCTGTGGGAATGACAGCTCAACTATACTGTACGGACGCCCCTGCACTGTACTGGCAGGGGGGCAACCTGCAGAGTACTACGCTCTAACATGGAATACGTTACGTAATACCATTGTGCACTCCTTGCTATATACGTGCCCACCTAAAGCAAGATGGAGGGTCCAATGCCCTATGGAACAGGTGGAATAAGGGGTTGTCAGCTGGTGAAACACTCACCCTGTAGTAACCGTTCCTACTGCATCCATTACACGTTATACTTCTGTCGCCTAGTTTCAAAGCGGTAGTGTCACCTTTAAATACTGTTGCTTATTGTTTACTATTAAAACCCTGAAACCTATTTTACATTGCTGTCGTTATCGTTTTTTTGTCCAAAAGAGCAGATTAGTACCCTTTAACCAAAACTTTATTTGTAACCCAAGCAGTAAAAAGATACATAATATCTCTAACATTCCTAAATAACCATTTTGATTTACAATGCAATACAGTGAATTAAGATTAATAAAGTGTTTTAATATACGCAGTAAGGCCCAGGCCCACTGTCAATATATGAACAGTATCAATGTATAGCTACAGTCGCTTTCTGTTTAGAGTCAGACGTCGTATCTGAGTAAAAAGTCAGGCCTGGATTATAGAGTTTTAATGGCTCATGTTTGTCAGATAAAATATGGAACAGAGTTGAAGGGGGCGTTTGGCAACGTTTAGTTAGTGGAAGCAAAAGGAAAACCGTATTCGGGAAAGAAATAAGGCTAAATAGATTCATCTATCGTTCAGGAGGGGGATTTAGTAGAATCTGGAAAAAATGCATGTCATGTAGAGGAGGAAATGAATGTAATTCTGTAGATTCAAGATTATAGGCAGAGAATGAATTATTACAAATAGGGCTGAAGGGGAGTTGGCATTGTTGGAGTCTAGGGCTGGGGAGGGAGGAGGAGTGCAAGGATTACAAAAGCAGACATTTTCTCTTCCTCTTCTTTACTGGGGGTGGGCAGAGAACTGCTCGTATTGCTTCGTCAAACACAGTCTTCAGTCCTCTCTGTGTAAGTGCTGAGCACTCCAAGTATTTCACCGCACCTGTTGGAAGGAAGCCAGACCGTCATTTATGATACAGGAATTCTCATGTTTTATAGAAAGCAGCAACAGACCCCAGAGAATATAAAAAGAGAGTAATCCTCCATTACTGCTGTATCAGCTATGTTGTAACATGACATGCAAACTGAAGAAATCCCTAAGAGTGCCGATTCTGCTATTCCTCCCCATCATGCAGTACATGCACACTTTTTTTTTAATGGGAAGAGAAAAATAAGCTGCTACCAGACACCTCCAGGGACAACAAAAGAAATGTGCTGTGAAATTCAACATGCTGGATTATTCTTCCTCCATCATATGTCAAGAGTGTCAAGAAATGTCCACACAATACAACCTGCGGATCCTGCTGAAGTCATCTGGTTCAAAGATGTATATAGTACTCTTAGTAGTATCTCTCTCATATCTACCTCATCACACAACAGCATACATACAAAGGCTATTTTACACACTCTGCCTCATTTCCACCACAGTTCTCACTTGAGGTGTTCCTTATGGTTCCCTTAGCTACCAATCCATCCGCTCTGACAGCCCCTCTCATGCACAATATATATTTGACCCAAGACAAACACAACAGCAACTCCATGTATTCCCTATGCCCAAGCAGCTCTTCCTCTTGTTGGAGGTGTATTGTGAACACAGATAATTCTAACTGAAGGGGAGTCTATTGACGTTGGCAGCAGATCGAAAACAGTCACTCCCTTTTTCTTCATTTCCTTATTAAAAAAGATCAATATAAGTGTCCTAGAAGCCGATGCCCCTTAGTCTTTATTCCAGGGTTTTGAATGAACAAATTATCTCTTTTAACTTCCTTAGGCCCAAGATCTATGAGAATACAGTCAGCCAAGACCATCAACAAAACCCTCCACACTAGTTGTGGGACACTACATGAAAACCCCATTATCCCCCCCAATAACTATAATATACTCTTTGTATTTACCTGTAGATTACACCGGCTTTGTGTAGATCCACTGCCATCACTCACGTAGCCCCTCACATATAAAAACTACACTATAAAAAGCCACAACACATCCCACAGCTAGCAGCAGGTATTTTCCCCAGGTAACGCTGTAAATAAATGATGTTATCTGGACGGCTTCTATATATAGTACAGAACTTTTTTTTTTAATACCTTTGTTTTCAGTCGCTGGTGCTTTCCTATAACTTCACTAACCTACAATGCTGTAAAGCCTGCTTTTCCTGTCTGTGTATCACACACAGATTTTGCAGATCTATGCGGCCATATTTTTACATACCGATCTCTTTTGCCATGGCAAGTCCCTGAGGATAGGTAATGGGTGTAAGCTTCTTCTCTTTCAGCTTCTCAATTGTGTCTTTATCGTCTCTCAGATCAAGTTTTGTGCCCACGAGGATAATAGGAGTGTTAGGACAATGGTGTCGGACTTCTGGATACCACTAGGAAAGGAAAGGGGAAAAAAACAGGGCAAAGAAATTTAGCAGCTGTGTCTGCACATGGAGCATGCCCTGTCTGGACTATTGAGTACACGGGTCGCTTGCTGCTTTCTAAACAATGGGGCAGCTTAACACTAACACCATGACATAAGTCAGGACTCCAGCCCAAACACTAGAGCCCATGGCTCCAGTGTATCCTGATTTAGGTCAGTGCCTCAGTGACAGATTCATTTCACCAGACTCTGAACTTCTCACCCCCCAGAACAAAGTCTCTCGGACTTACTATGTATAAACATCCCCACATTCCCGCATCTGTAGCAAACCCCCAGCGAGAACCTGTGTTTACCTTAGCGCGGACATTTTCAAAGGAGGCCGGGCTCACAAGTGAAAAGCAGATTAGAAATACGTCCTGCAAAACAGGAAGAAACGAAGTGTTAATGGATTCCAACAAATGTAGACAATATAGACACGGATTATTATTATTATTATTGGACTCTGCAAAGAGAACAGGAAAGCAAAAATTATTTGGAAGGGTGAAGGGTGCTCTGAATTTAGAATTAGGGAAGTGCAAACATTAGGAGAACATGGAAATGAAATTAATTCTTCCTCTTTATTCCCCCAGTCAGGGTGCTTTAGATTGTAGATCAAAAGGGACATAAAAAGCATTAATCGTGCTCTGCAAGCAAGGCGACACGCTCCACCCACTGCAGCCTACACCAACAGGAGGTTGCGGACATTGACAGAGAATTTGCAGACCGCTCCATTAGCCGCAGGCTTCAATTAACTCACCGAAACATTGGAAGCTTTGGGGCTCGGGCTTAAAGCCTAACAAAAAATATTCAGATTCAAAAGCAGAGTTTAGTGCTTCATGGATGCTCTCCTCCCTTTCATGGCGGGGAGAAATCACTACCCACTCCTCAAGCAATGCAGTCTAATCTCGGCCTCTTACACAAAGATGGAAGCGGTAAATTCTGCTTTATACTTCATGCAAAAAAAAAAAAGTCTAAGGGGGATATTTATTAAAGGGAGTAAAATTTAGACTGGTGCAAACTGCCCACAGCAACCAATCACAGCTCCTCTTTCCTTTCAGCACTGCCTAAAGCTGAGCTGTGATTGGTTGCTGTGGGTAGTTTGCACCAGTCTAAATTTTACACCATTTGATAAATCTACCCCTAAGTCGTTACTGCCAAGAGGTTTCACATAACCGTTCCTGAATCCACCTTCCCCAGAGAGACACTACAGGGCACGCAGAAGGTCAGCTAACCTACAACACCTACAACCTAGAATACTTCCCCAGAAAGCTGACGGGTGTGTCACTCCTGTTCATAATACATGTTCACAGCAACATGGTATTACCCTTCCTTAGTCTGATACCACCAGGGGCAATAACTGGGCGGTAAGCAGGGGCATCCCATTAAAAAGACGACTCTGACTCCTCTTGGAAATGAGCAAAAGGATAACTGGGTATTATCAGAGGAACACAGTATCAGGGAAGAGGGTCAGGTAATGTTATGTGGAATACACTTTCCCCCATAAAAACAGACATTAGGACAACCAAGAGCATCTGTGATGGCTTCACTGGATCACTGGCTGCATATGGATTAGATGTACAAGTTTCTGCTATAAAAAAAAAAAAAAAAAAACAGGCTAAATTCTGGGACTCAAAAAGCTCAGCCAGCTCTGCTAAGCATGACCTGGTTTAAAACCTGCCACCGCATCTGATCGAGTTATGCAAGAGGCCGATACCATCTTCACTGTTGGCTCATAGAAGCCCTGTACACGCAGGGGGCGATAAAAAGGGGTGCAGGTTTCACATAGGAATAAGAACCGTACAAAACGGCATACTTACAGTCTGTGGATAAGATAGTGGACGCAATCTATCGTAATCTTCTTGTCCAGCAGTATCCCATAAGCCCAAATTTACTGGCTTTCCATCTACCATTACATTGGCAGAATAGTTGTCAAACCTAAAGATGAATGGATACATGAGAAGAGTGCAAAGTTTAAATGGGCACTGTCACTGCTAAAACCCTTTGATCAGTGGCTGGATGTAGCGGGGAGAAGTGCATGCTAAGCGCATTCTCTCCCCACTCCATACACACGACTGAGATGGACTTGTATAGCAAGTAAGGGCCCGTCTCCTGTCACATACACAGCACAGGGGGAAGCAGCACTCAGCCTCATTGCACTAACCAAGATGGATACGTACAGTGATAGTGAAAATTACACCAGTGCATTACAAGGGGTAAGCTATTGTGGGATGTTTTCTATCACACAAGTGCACTGGCCCTCAGGGACTAATAATATTAGACAGTATGCAGACCCCCTCATACAGGACAGGGGAAGAATGTGTAGATAATAAATGAATGGAGGCATATGAGAAGCACTGCGGGCACTGGCTATGGGTTACTTACACGGTTGGGATGTATTCTCCGGGGAATGCATTTGTTGTGTAACTGATCAGCAGACAGGTTTTACCGACAGCTCTGGAAGAGAAGAATAGAGGATGAGATACTGAACGTTCATCTACATATACTCTTATTACATCTATTTTTACCAATAGACCTGCAGACACTAACCCTCAGAAATCTATTGTCCCTATGGTAACACTCCTGAGAGAGAGAAGGCAAAAGTTTTTATTTGTCATGGTCTGTGCGTTCAGACCCCAACCAATGAGGAGAACAGGTGTGCTCCCTGTCAGGGGAGACAGACACAGAGGTGTAACGCAGCGTGGTCATCTCACCTGGATTGTTCTTGTAATCGGTCGGGATCAGACCCTAACTGATTAAAACTTGTGATGTCTCTTTAATCTTGAATACAATACAAAATCAGGCTGCACATGACAGCTGTATCCATGGTCCTACAGGCATCGTGGCTCCCATCACTCAATGGTGCTGCCAGTAGTAATGCAGGATCAGAGAGGGGAGGAAAGCTTTTACATTTCCCTCCTATTGTGGATAACCTCTTCAAGGATCATATATAATCCACAATACACCAGTGCACGTGGGGGGCATCGATAACACTTTATTGGGGGGTCCGCCAGATGACGGAAGAGTTCTGACATAAACCTATTGCAGTAAAGTCCCTAATGTATGAATGAAGGTGCTCTTATGTATAGCACAGACTTTGCAGCATCCTGTACAAAGGTGTACCCTCATCTATGACTGCAGAGAGGATTATACACATCTAGGGGAGAATCCGGTATATTCTATCATCTGGATATCATCCTGCAGGCTTCTGTTATGTGACGGACTCTAATATGTTGTAGCATGTGTATTATAGACCCCATAGCACTCTATAGTGATGTAAGCTTAGCAGCTCTGAGCATCTAGTACACACCTTCTGCCGCATCAGGTCTGCATGTGTGACTACAGCCTAACACCCACTCGGCTGTGTGAATGACGTCTTTCACGCTGTATTTCAGCTGCAATCCAATCTATAATAGTTAAGACTATCATATGTGCAACATTATATAAACCAGTTGATCCAACACTGGGCTTTCTGATCCATTTTTAGTCTATGATCGATGTGATCCAGAGTTTTCTTCTTCCTTATCCCTGTGATGTTCTAGGTCAAATAAGTACAGCTTCCCTACAACATCCCCATGCCAACACTTCCTGTCTTGTGGCGGCATGCTTTGTAGTGTCCACTGATCACTTCCTCCTCCTCACATTGGCTTCAATGGTACAGTCCTACAGTTTTCCTTAGAAACATTTTTTCAAAAAAATAAAAATCCATGTTTAAAAATGCAATTGCAGCCAAATCCCCACAAACTGCATTAATTTACATAAATCTCCATATGTGATGTGCAATTCCTTGGGGAGCTATGGAGAATGGTGTCACATACTGTGCAATACAATGTCAGATTATGAGGCCACACACCACTGCACTCCATGGATAAATCAATGCAGCATTTACATCTACTACAAAGTCACATAGCAATACAGCAAGGATGGGTCACCATGAAGTATTAGCAAGATGGCCGCCACTGGGCCACAAGCCCCAAACAACCGCAACAGCCAATACACTGGGGGGGGCAATGGTATTTTACATTCACACATTATACTTCAAGGCCAAGAATGGGGCCTGCAGGGCACAGAAGTAATAGGAAATACAGGGCTTGGTTATTAGCCTCAGGGCAGCATCTTTATGGAGGTTGCATGTTGTCTTTGTGGAAGTACAAGTACTAGCTTCCTAGGATATTGCTGCATACCATATTTTTCACTTTATAAAACTTTTCAGCAAGAAAATATCTTGCTAAAAACTGCCTGCGTCTTATATAACACAGAGCGCGCCCCAAAAGTGTCCGATCACCCTGACTGCTTCCCTAAAGTTTGGGCAAAGCTCTGATTTCAGCAATGTGCCTCTCCCTCCTCCTGCCGGACACCGATGAGTGAGATGTCCCACAGCAACTTACCAAGGGGAAGCTGAAGAACCTGCAGGACCTTCAGTGATGTCAGTCACATGACTATAGGAAGGCCTTCAACCACATACTTAAGTAGGGACGATCTTATCAAAGCGGCACTATCAGCAGGTTTGGGCCAGCGAACCTGCTGATATGAGACAGTCGCTATATACCTCAGGATTCCAGGGCTGTCCAGTATACCGGTGTTTTCGGCTAATTGCTGATAAGGTAATAAGCGTGTCCCGAGCATTTGGGGCGCTCCCCATGCTCCCGGAGCACCCACTCCTGCCTATCCTTCCGCCTGCCGGCTGGGTACGTGTGGGTATAATGTACTGTCAGAGTGTGTTAAATTAGCCCAGTCATTCTAATGAACTTTGATCTCTTTGCTGCATTAGCCCCTTAGTCCACCAGGGAAGTTAGTTACAAAAAAACAGTTTTTAGTTGTCTGAACCAGGGGTGTGTACTATAGTCAAGTGTGTCCTATAAAGCAAAAGATACGGCACATGCATGAACGGCCAAAACTATAAATGAATTGAAGGTATTGTTACAGTCAGGTATATACCCAGTCAGCCAACCCATCAATTGTGGCTATCTTGGGGCCCTTCAACATAGCCAATTCTTTGGCAAGTGGGTGTTCCTAGGAATACAAGTTCCCAATAATTGGGAAGTCTAGAAGGGCCTGCGATCGGCCAGGGGACAAGTAGACACTTATTGGTTTCTTGGATCTTTTCTGAAGCCATTTGATATTACTGCTATAGGTCACACATTGCCCAGTGTAAAAAGCTGCTGTGTGGCTGCCAGTCATGTATTTGATGGGCCATGTAAAGCAGTGCTTCTCAATTCCAGTCCTCAGGCCTCACCAACAGGTCATGTTTTGAGGATTTCCCATACAAAGAACACCTGCGATAATACCTGATGCACTGAGTATAATATATCACCTGTGAAATACTAAGGAAATCCTCAAAACATGACCTGTTGGTGAGGCCTGAGGACTGGAATTGAGAAGCACTGATGTAAAGAATCAGTGCTTGTTATTAGCGGCCTAAGTTAAAGGGGTACTCCAGCGGGGGGGGGGGGGGGGGGCTGCATTTTTTTGCTGGGATCGGGGAGGAGGAGGCCGAGAAAAAAAGACGTCCACTCACCTCCCCGATTCCGCTCAGTGAAGGAGGCGGGATCTGAGCGGACTTGAAACGGATCCCGCCTCCTTCACTGACTGGCTGAGCGGACCTGAGATGTTACGTCTCGGGCCCGCGTCAGACACCCGAAAGAGGCCGGGAGCCGGGCCCCCCCGCTGGAGTACCCCTTTAAAGGGCCCTTGGGCTCTGTTCACACAACTTTCATGGTTCCTATTACAACAAAAGCCATGGCAGCAGTGCCTGATAGTAACTGTGGAAGTGCATTATTTTGACAGGAAGAGTAGCACGGCACGTGACACTCTTTTCTACCCATTAAATCAGACAGAATGATTCTCATTCTCCAGTCTGGTACCAGCTTATTCCACATAGTGAATATATAGACGCTTGACCAAATAAACATGCATGAGCGGATGGGAGGAATAGCTTTCGGCTGGACACAGCTACTGGCCCCAGTCATGGTAGGAATGTAGCTTTGTGCTGCTCCACTAATGTTTCATGGGGACGTGTCCCTAAAGGTCACCTTGTGGTATCCAGGGGTTTGGGACCACTAAATACTAATTTAGTTAAAAATGCTGACACTGAAAGGTTATAAAAATTATAATGAAAAAAAAAAAAAAAAAAAATGGGTAGCTATGGGGATATTAACTATCAAGTCTAAAACATTATTTTTCTAGAGTATTCATCTGTTTTTCACTAATTTAAAGCGACTCTGTACCCACAATCTGCGCCCCCAAACCACTTGTACCTTCGGATAGCTGCTTATACTTCAAGATCTGTCCCGGGGTCTGTTCGGCAAGTGATGCAGTTATTGTCCTAAAAAAATACTTTTAAACTTGCAGCCCTGTGTCAAACTGCCATGGCCTAGAGCAGGGGTACTCAACAACTTTTAGTGAAGGTCCACTTACCGGGGTCTATTGTCAGGTGAAGGTCCGAGCTGAACAGCAGTAGGAAACGTGTTTTGTTACTTTGTCACAAACGTTCAACTATTTATATACAGAATTGCTGCTTATTAGCGGGAAAACTGGCATTTTTTTCTCTCACCAGGCCTTTGATATAAGGTACAAAGGGGGTGACTGCCCTGGTAGTATATAGCCCCCTGTTGCTCCCCCAGTAGTATATAGCCCCCCTGTGCGCTCTCCCCCTGTAGAATATAGCCCCCTGTGAGCTCCCCCCAGTAGTATATAGCCCCCCTGTGCGCTCTCCCCCTGTAGTATATAGCCCCCTGTGCGCTGTCCCCCAGTAGTATATAGCCCCCTGTGAGCTCCCCCCAGTAGTATATAGCCCCCCTGTGCTCTCCCCCTGTAGTATATAGCCCCCTGTGAGCTCCCCCCAGTAGTATATAGCCCCCGTGAGCTCCCCCCAAGTAGTATATAGCCCCCCTGTGAGCTCCCCCCTGTAGTATATAGCCCCCTGTGAGCTCCCCCTGTAGTATATAGCCCCCCCATGCGCTGTCCCCCTGTAGTATATAGCCCCCTGTGAGCTCCCCCCAGTAGTATATAGCGCCCCTGTGCTCTCCCCCCAGTAGTATATAGCCCCCCTTGTGCTTTCCCCCTGTAGTATATAGCCCCTGTGAGGTCCCCCCTGTAGTATATAACCCCCTGTGCGCTCCCCCCAGTAGTATATAGCCCCCTGAGTAGTATATAGCCCCCTGTGAGGTCCCCCCTGAAGTATATAGCCCCCTGTGCGCTCCCCCCAGTAGTATATAGCCCCCTCAGTAATATATAGCCCACTGTGAGGTCCCCCCTGTAGTATATAGTCCACCTGTGCGCTCTCCCCTTGTAGATGCCCCCCAGACAGAAAAAAAAAAAAAAACAAAAACAACTCACCTAGCACCTCGTTCCCCGCTGCGGCTGTCTTCTTCTCTTCCCGTCGGTCCGGCCCCCGACTGATACGCGCTCTGTAGGGATGTCCCGGGGATTCCCCAGCAGAGCGCGCATCAGTGACCTCAGCGTACGCCGCCGGCCTGCACTTCCGGGAAGGACAGGCCGGCAGCGTACACTGAGGTCTGTGGTGCGCGCTCTGCTGGGGAATCCCCGGGACATCCTTACAGAGCGCGTATCAGCCGGGGGCCGGACCGACACTGCCCCCAGCCCCACAGGCGTACTGACATCTAAGGACAGTACGCCTATGGGGCGGGAGGCAGTGCGGTGGGGAGCGGGACCTCCTAACCGCCCCGGGACAGACCGGATCCGGGGCGGTTAGGAGGTCTGACCAGGGGTCCGGACAGCTGGCCTCCGCGGTCCGGGTTCGGACCGCGGTCCGCCAGTTGAGGACCCCTGGCCTAGAGTATCTGTGCCCTAACTTTGCACCACCCCTCCGTCCCTCCTCCCCACCCTCTCCATCATTAGGAATGCCACTGACAGGATTTTTCCTATTCCTCTGCAGTGAACACTACACAGGTGCCTTAGCGATCCAGCCCATGTGCCGTGCTCACACAGGTGATGAATAGGAGAATACCTGCCTGGAGCATTCCTAATGATAAAGAGGACAGGGAGGGGGGGACAGGGAGGGGGGGACAGAGAGGTTGTGCAAGCCTAATGCATACACAATCTAGGCCACAATTTGACACAGGGCTGCAAGTTTAAAAGTTGTTTTTAGGACAATAACTGCATCACCTGCCAAACGGACCCCAGGACAGATTGTGGGTACAGAGTCACTTTAACAAAGTCTTTATAAATTTGTGAACAGAAAATTCGCAGAATTGTGCACAAACATATTCACCTGGTACTGACCAGACGTAGGTTTTGCAAATATTCACCCGTCGAATACTGGTTCATAGAACTTAGACCAAAAACGGGTGAAAAATCCAATTCACCTAAAAAATAGGCGCAAAGCCCCTGATAAATGTCCCCCTTAGTCTACTGCTGTGGATGAGAAGTATATAGCTGCGCTCACATACTGTGGCTTTTGATGCAGTTTAAGCCAAATACAGAAACAGATCCAGCAGAAAGGAGGGGTGTAAAAGAAAGGCTCAACTTCTCGCTAAACACATTTCTTGCTTTATCCTACAAAAGAATTCTACATGAAACAGATTATTGATGTCATGACCTGCAGTAGTGGTCTATACACTGGGGGAAAATCTTTGACACACTGCTGATTGAGATTTTTCTGATCTACAAAGAAGTTTAGGTGTATATTTTTTTTTTTTTATCACAGTTACACATGATAGGCCCCTCCAGATCCTTGAAATGCTTCTTATGGAACCGCTACTTAGTTGCCCTGTCTGTATGTTTTGGGTCCTTGTCATGCTGAAAGACCCAGCCACGACCCATCTTCAATGCTCTTACTGAGGAAAGGAGGTCGCTGGCCAAGATTTCGCGAGACGCTGCCCCATCGTCCTGTCCCCTTTGCAGAAAAGCACACCCAAAGTATGATGTTTCCACCCCTATGCTTCTCAGTTGGGACTGTGCTCTTGGGGTTATATGCATGCTTCTTCCTTCAAACAAAAGTTCTATTTTGGTCTCATCTGACTACACAACCTTCTCCCATGCCGCCTCTGGATCATCCAGATGCTACAAATGGGTCTGAACATGTGCTGGTGTGAGACACTGCTTGCCCTGAAGGATTTTAGTCCATGTTGGCGTGGTGTGATACTAAAGGTAATCTTTAAGACTGTGGCTCCAGCTCCCTTTAGGCCACTGACTTCCCATGAAGTTCTGGGCTGATTCCGGACCTTCCTTAACCCATGACATTGAGCCCCAGAAGGAGCAAGATTGACAGTCATCTTCCATCTGCTAATAATTGCACAAACAGTTGTTGCCGTCTCACCAAGCTGCTCGCCCGTTGTCCTGCAGCGGGAAAACTGTTTGAATCTCCATGGCGCTGTAATCATACAATCTGATTTTTGGGAATTTTTTTTATAGATTCTGTCTCTCACAGGTGAAGGGTACATATGATAAGTTACACACCTCTCTATTCTTTGTAGGTGGGAAAACTTCCTAAATTTGCAATGTACTTAATACTAATTCTAATTCCCACTGTACCTATGCAGATGTGTACATGACTTGTCGCCACGGCCTCTGCTTACTCATGATATCGGCCAAGATTAGCTTTACTCAAATTCTTCCTGAATTATGACCTTGTGTCCAGCACATGGCTAATACATAGCTACTATACAGAGAATGACGGGCCCAGTGCCACGTGGGGCCATGCACCTTAGGTGACTAAAGTAAACTCCCATGTAAGTCAGTCTGTATCCCCGGAGCGAGGTGTAATACTCTGACCTGTACCAGGAAACGCCAGGCCCCATTACACCTTATACTGGAATGTGGAGCAGCTCACAAGCATCCGCTATTACACCACCTTCCAGGAACAAGCACCCTGACTAACACAGCTCTGCATGGGGCAAGAGAAAAACCTTCTGTACAATTTACTCTAGATTATATATACTTAGTGACTAGAACTACTATAGAGCTACTACAGACCTCCATGCCTCTACCAGCAGGAATACTCCATCAAACAATGGCTCATATCTCAGCATCATAGACCCCTTTGAGGTTACCTGCAAATACTACAGAGCCTATCAATCGCTTACTCCAATATGGACCTATAGAGGCCAATATTCCCCCAGTATCCATAGCCATACAGTCATTATGAGTAGGAAAACATGGCTGCCTTCTACCATGCACAGCACTACCCTTATCCATAGACTTTGAGGAAAACTTGTGTTTTCTAGTCTGACAGAACATCTACACTGTAAAATCCTAAGATGAATGCTAGTTACTGCTTCAATGGAGAAAAGTGCAAAGAGACAGGATCACACATGGGAGTTACTATCCCCACAGCCATGCAGAATACTGGCGTCAGCGCCAAGTGTCACCCCTATTATTGGCATGTCTATGGCAGATGTCAGAGACTCTAAATACAGTGTGTAAACTAATACAGAGATAGACCACCATTCAAAGGTAAAGCTCCCCCTGATACAGATTCTGATAGGTCACAGCTCCATGTCAGGAAGGGTCATCGGGGGTTGGGGGGGTGGGGGGCTGCTGCCAACATTGTATGCCAGCATGACAGCCAGGCCCGTGGCACCACTACAAGCATCCTGCACACATCCATACACACTGCCCGCCACGTAGCACCACTACAAGCATCCTGCACACATCCATACACACTGCCCGCCACGTAGCACCACTACAAGCATCCTGCACACATCCATACACACAGCCCGCCACGTAGCACCACTACAAGCATCCTGCACACATCCATACACACAGCCCGCCACGTAGCACCACTACAAGCATCCTGCACACATCCATACACACAGCCCGCCACAATGCAGAGCTCACATTATGATCAAGCTATCTGTGTGTGTGTATATATATATATATATATATATATATATATATATATATATATATATATATATATATATATATATATATATCTCTTTCAGCAACCTACTGTGCGCAGTCATTACCTCCTATAATATTCTAGCACCCTGTGTATGCTGGGATTTGTAGTCCTGCTACAGCACTGTGATTACCTCCTATAATATTCTAGCACCACATGCCTGCTGGGAGTTGTAGTCCAGCAGCAGCTGGAGTGCTATGAATACCTCCTATAATGGCTCCCTGTGTGTGCTGGGCGTTGTAGTCCTGCTACAGTACTGTGAATAGCTCCTATTATACCCTGACATCTGATGCATGCTGGGAGTTGTAGTCCCACACCAGATGGAGTGCTGGGAATAGCTCCTATAATATCCTGCCACCCTGTGCATGCTGGGAGTTGTAGTCCTGCTACAGTACAGTGAATAGCTCCTATTACATCCTGTCACCCGGTGCATGCTGGGAGTTGTAGTCCTGTACGGTGGCTAGCAGGTGATGTCCGGCAGATGAGTGTCCTCCTCCCCGTGTGCCGGCGGCCGGGCCCCATCCAGTGTACAGCAGCCGCCGCAGCAGTGTGGGGGTGGGGGAGCTGCCATGTAACCCGTGCCCCCCGCCCCCTCCCGGTGCACCCGCCACTACTCACCCGTCTCCCACCACCACACACTTGATGGCCTGCATGGCTGCTCCGCGACGAGGTTCCCGGTAGCGGGAAAAAAAAGGAAAAGGGGAAAAAAAAAAAAAGGGCGGCGCCGAGAAGGCCGGAGGGAGACTACGAGATCACCCGCTGGGCACAGTCCCGCCTCGGTGACACCGGCTGCTGCTCTGTGTAACGTGAGGACGAGCGGGGAGAAGACGGTCTGAGGGGCTGCAGCGGCCACCACCCTGAGCCCGGAGCCGGAGCGCCTCAATAATAAGGTACAGGAAGCGCGCTGCCCGCGTCACTACCGGCCGCGCCTCGAAACGCACAGTGCACGCGCCTGGGTGCGCCCTGGAGCCGCGGGAGCGCGCACGGGTGGTGACGTCATAGGGGAAAACGCGGGCAAGGGGCGTCTACCCAGGAATTGCTGTCCTCAGGGGAGAGGAGCGCACGCCCCCTGGCGGTCAGTGCGGGGAGAAGCCTTATGGCTTCATATAGAAGGACGGGTTTTTTTCATCCTTTTTTCTATAGATAGATATATGACAGAAGTCAATAGAAAAAAAAACGGATCAAACTGGATGCACACAAATGCATCAGTTTTTTCATCCATTTTTTCCATTAAACTGATCCAATAAATGGACAGCAAAAACGCAGTGTGAACATAGCCTAACGGCAAATATAGCTGTCAGTACCTCTGGGGTAGTCATAGGTTTTCTGTATTTGTGAGTAGCAGATCTGCTCAGTTACTCAGTAAGGGTCCATTTACACAGAAAGATTATCTGCCAAAGATTTGAAGCCAAAGCCAGAAACAGACTATAAACAGAGATTAGGTCATAAAGGAAAGCCTGAGATTTCTCCTGTTTACAAATCCATTCCTGGCTTTGGCTTCAAATCTTTGGCAGATAATCTGTCAGTTAATCTTTCTGTGTAAATGGACCCTAAGGGCTCGGCCACACTAGCGTTTTTACACGAAACTGACGGATCCATTCATTTTTTTGTAAACGGATAGCTAAAGACGGATTTGCTAACGGATGTCAACGGATAGCCAAAAATGTTAGTGTATCCGTAGTTAGTAAAATTAGCGGAAGCTTGCCATCCGTTTGCTTCCGTTGTCATCCGTTTGAAATTTCGTTCGTGTCCGTTTTTCATAGTTTTTTTTTTCCCCCGGCTCCTCCCCTTCCTTCCCAGAACAACTTCCTGTCTTCTCTCCCCTTCTGCGCATGCTCCAACTAGAAAACGGAATGGGACGGAAACTTAAACAACGGACGCAAACGGATTAACCTTCCGTTTCGATCCGTCACCATTGACTATCATTATAAAAAAACGGATTGCATCGATCCATTTAAGTTTTCGTTTTTGAAAACAGAAAAAAAAAATACTGCAAACACAATTTTTTCGTCCGTTCAGAAAAACGGAACTTGAACGGATTGCATGCTAACAGAGCCCTATTTGGTCAAACGGAGCACAATAAAATATCATTGAAACCTATGGGGATTATAACGGATCCGACAATTTCCGTCTCGCTTTCTCTGAGGAAAGGAAAAGGATGACGGAATGGTGCCAGAAGGATGAACACTAATGTAAACGTAGCCTAAGGGTGGGTTCAGACTGAGGAATTCGGGATAATTTGCCTGGATTCCTCAGTCCGAACCCACCCATAGGCTCCATGCACACGTCAGAAAAAATTATTTGGATTTCTTATCAGGAAATCCGGATACATTTTCAGACCCATAGAGTTCTATTAGGCAAAAAATCTTGAAGGGTGTCTTTTCTGGAAAATAGGTCAGGAAAATTATAGGACCTGGAAAAGGTCAGGAAGTTATAGGACCTGCGCTATTTTTATCCAGAATTCCAGCACGGAAGCCCCATATGGGATCTTCTGGAATTACAGACATTACAATACAATTTACACTTTTTACCGTGATCAGGAAATCCTGAAATCACTCCTGATGGTTTCCTGAGTGTAAATACTGACCTAGGCAAATTGGGGGGCGGGCACACCCAAATGTGTCCACATTCCAATTGAAATCAAGTCATGTTCATCCAGCCAATACTGCAGCATCGGCTGGGTGAACATGTCAGACAGCGGCAGTTGTTCTTACAGCGTCTGAACATGGCCTAATACTGATGATTTCCTAAAGCCTTCTGATCCCAGAACAAAAGTTGCAATCAGGGTTACAACCTTAGGGTTGTGCGACCACACAGGGCAACCCCTTTTACAATTAAATAGGTCAGCACAGCAGCCAGCATGTCCAACTAGCCATGAGAACCACAAGGGGAGAAAAGCATCTACTATAGGGGACTCAACATAGAGGGGGTCACCTACTATATGAGGACTGCACAAATGGGGCCACCTACTATATTGCTGAATCCACAGAGGGGCCTACTACTATATAGGAGATGCACAGAGGTCGCTATCTACGATATGGGGGGATGCACAGTGAAGGCTAATACTTTGTTAGAGCTGCACAGTGGGGCTATTTTCGATATGGGGAATGTACAGAGGGGCCTGTTACTATATAGGGGCTTTACAGAGAGACCTGACTACTATATAGGAACACAGGAGACCTAACTACTATATGTGCTGAAGAAAGGATCTTAAAATGCTTCTCTGGCAGATTCTAAAGAAAGAATTCATGACCAGAAGACTTCAAGATGGCCTGGGCTGGATGAAGAGAAAATGTACTCAAGGTCCCCTTGAATGACTCGGGGCACAGGAGGGACAGATGGAAACACAGGGGTAACATATTTCTCCAATCAGCGTTTATGAAAAAAAAACATTGTGAATCCGCATAGTTTTGGTTAATTGTAACCTGAAAGAAACAGGATTTATTCAGAAATCTCTTCTTCTTTTGGAGAACGCTCAGAAAAATTTTAGTGGCCCCCATTTAACCAGTTCCCTGGAGGACCAATTAAGAACCGGGTTGTGTTGATCCAACCAGGATACACCTAAAATAATATCAGATGATAACTTATCCATAACCAAAAAATCAAGGGTCTGTAAATGGTCCCAATCTGAACTTTGATAGGAGGCGTGACCAATGGGGTAAAATCTGCACCGGTCACAGTCAATGGACATGTAAGCAAGAGAGGACATACCCCCAAACCTGACAAAAAGGCAGAATTAATTAAATAGGCAGAAGCTCCGGAATCTATGTGAGCAAGACCAGACACACACCTGTCACCCAAAAACACAGACTTGGGCTCGTCCTTATTTTTGAGAGATACCTGTGCGCCTGAGTGACCCTCTCGAACTTCACTCAGGCGCTGGAGTTTCCCGCCGGCTGGTCAGGATTGGAGGGACAGTCTGTCAAACGGTGACCAGGTTCGAAACAGTAGAGGCAAAAATTATGCTGCAGATGGTTGGCCCATTTGACCTTGACTGTGACTGCTTCCAGCTGCATAGGCTCTTCTGATGATGGAGAAGAAGAGGAAGAAGATCTCTTAGGAAGAAGAAAATGAAAAGAAGTCTTAGGATTGTCAGAGGGTCCCTTATTTCTATTTCTCTCCCTAAGTGTACGATTGATCCTGACTGCTAGTGTCATGACCTGCTCCAAAGTTGGAGGTTCAGGGTGTCCCACCCAGGCGTCCTTGATACCCTCAAATAGTCCCTGTTTAAAGAGGGTTTTCAATGCAGGCTCACACCACCCTGTCGTCACACAGTGCCATCTAAAGCCTATATAGTAGTCCTCAACTGCACATGTTCCCTGACGGGTGGTAAGGAACTGGTGACATGGTCGGGCTGAGAATAAATCGCCCCCAATGAATGAAAGAGCATGTCAAGATCACCCCATTCCTCAGTACTGGGGGGAAAGTTTCAGGGCCTAGGCGTGTGGATCCCCCTTTAGCAATGATACTAAAATGCCCGCTTTCTCTTCCTGGGACTGCAGCTGATTAACACAGAAATAAAGACAACACAACTGTCGGAAAGTCTCAAACTTTTCCTTATGCCCTTTTCCTTATGTCGGGAGAAGCATCTTGGGCTTGGGGGAGCTAACTACCACAGACAGGGCAGCTGCGGTCCCAGTCTGGTTAACCGATAGTCAAAGGACCTGCTATGCTAGTTACAAAACAAGACCCACCACCCCCTCTAAGCGGCTCCTGAGCTCCTCCACCACATCCATGTCAATGGAGGGGTAAAGAATTGGCTGGCTATTCTGTTATATAAGGTTAGTGGCAACTGGTGGAATAGACAGAGAGACATGGACAGTGAGCCATGCACTAGTCCCTTCCCACTGTCCCTGCCTACTTGCCACTGACAGCCAACAGTCCCTTCACTGATGTAGGTGGCACACAAAACACAGACAGATAAAACAAACACAGAGTGGACAAACCGGGTCAGCAACGGTGAGCGCAAAAGTACAGAATCAAGATCCAAGAGAATAGTAAGAGTCAGGCGGCTCGGTCATGACAGGCTGCAAACAGGGAAGTCAGGGAACAAAAGCCAAAGATCAGAATCAGATAGTAATGCAGAGAGAAGTGCTTAGAAAACAGAGCTTATGCCCTATTAGGGTGTTTACGCTGCTTTTATCTGGAGTTGTTTATGGTTCGCTGTGCTTCTTATGACCACGTTTCAAATGACTAATGCAATTTTGTGAAACAAAATTATTGTTTGCTTATCTTACTGTGTGAAAATCATTAAAAATTACAAATATATACAAAAAAAGAAATCAGCTTACTCAATAGTCAGCGTCTGCTGCCTGAACTGGGGATTTACTTATAGTAGGTCAGGAGCCTGGTCCAGCACCTCATTGGACTGGCCTCCTGATTCAAATCACATACACATGGAAACCTTGGGGCTCACTGGCAGGATCACATGCTAGTCAACTCCACAGCCATGCAGCCCAGCTGCCAAGTCCTGCGTCTCCTGTCCGATAACGGCTGGTTACCAGGGACGCGATCGGGTATCCCTGACGTCACCTGGCTTGGGGCAGGGAGGCGGGAACATGCTCCAGCCCAGCCAGGCTGCCGAAGCCGTGCCGGGGCTGCAGAGACCGGCGCTGGACCACAGACAGGTAAGTTCCTGACAGTCAGGGCCTTATTTACAGCTGCTGCTGCCCTAGGCACTAAACCTGAAGACGCCCCCATCTTCACTCACCAATTAGCATCATAGAGACATAAAGGCAAAGAGGAAGGACCGCGCTCAAGTAAACCAAAATGTACATATAATGGGTAAAAGTTCCACTTACTTCACGTGGGGGATAGATAACCAGTATCTTATCCCCCTCCAAGAAGGCCGATATTCGTATAAACCAGGGTAGTTACGGTGAAGGGTGCCACAGGTCATAAGTGTTAGGTATTTTAATAGACAACACGTTTCAGTGGCATGGCGGCCACCTTTCTCAAGTCACAGATAACCAAAGGACAAACATACATACAGTGAAGTTATAAATACTTACACCACACCGGTCCCGTTCATCGCCCCATCCGGGGGGGGGGAAGGGTGGCACTCCACTCATGCGACCCCCGGAAGTGTACACCGGATGCATGTCAGGCTGGCCCACAGACGTCACATCCGCCTCGCCGCCGCATCCAGTTTGTCACTGGACGGCGGACGTAATCGGCGCGACGCTGGGCCCAGCAAGCACGTCACATGCGTTCCACTCCGGAACGCACATGTGGATCGCCACCCATCCAGCGCCCGGGACGCAGCGATGACGTGGCGCCGATGCGTGCGCTTCAAGTTGGAACGCATTCATGTTGCAGAATAATACAATAATAAAACAGTAAAATATCAGGTCTAAAACAATAAAAGCCATATGAACAGGCTCTATTAAAATACCTAACACTTATGACCTGTGGCATCCTTCACCGTACCTACCCTGGTTTATACGAATATCGGCCTTCTTGGAGGGGGATAAGATACTGGTTATCTATCCCCCACGTGAAGTAAGTGGAACTTTTACCCACTATGTACATTTTGGTTTACTTGAGCGCGGTCCTTCCTCTTTGCCTTTATGTCTCTTTGTATTTATACACCGGTCTAGTGATCTACGCTCGGGTATTGGACCGGCGCCCTCCACCAGTGGATGTCCAGAGGGACAAGTAACCTATATACCTTCCTGGCTTTGGGTGATGTGGGTGTCTTTGTGGACAATACCCACATTCACCGGGTGAGTCCCTTTCATTATTATTTTGGATGAGCGCTGCTCTATGTTCTTCTTTCTTCAATTAGCATCATGATTTTCTAGTTTCTGAACATCATATTGATATCTGATCAGTCTTAGGCCGCGTTCCCACATTTACTGTATGTCACCACATGCAGCAGAAACCAGACCCTCGTGCGGTAACCAATAGGTGTATGGCCAAAAATCCTGGTAACAGCACATGACTACTGGAGAAGAAATGGAAACGTGGTTTGAGCCACCTGTAGACACATTATCTGAATTGCGTTTTTCATGGTTTTTAACTGCTTAAAACGTAAACAAATTTCCACAATGAATCAATGATTAGAGCCGTCTGCATATTGTCTGAAGGAATTCTCACCACAGGATTGGTAGGTTGGTAGGTACGGTAATAGCTCCAGGCCTCACATTTACCACCGCCACACCAGACCTGAACAATGCCGCCATACTTTGACTGGATAACACCACCATACCAGACCTGACCAATACTACCATACTGTGACTGGATAACATCGCCACACCAGAACTGACCAATACTACCATACTGTGACTGGATAACACCACTACACCAGACCTGACCAACACCGCCATACTGCGACTGGATAACACCGCCATAGCAGACCTGACCAATACCACCATACTGTGACTGGATAACACTGCCACACCAGACCTGACCAATACCACCATACTGTGACTGGATAACACTGCCACACCAGACCTGACCAATACCACAATACTGTAACGGGATAACACTGTTTGACTACCGCAAAGACCAAGTATACGAATGGGGAAGATGGGAGAAGGACGTCTCCATCCCCAAGCCCATCCGGCGCAAGTATAAACGCGGAAAAAAGAGATCGAACAGATCGGATAAAAGCCATGTCAGTTTTTCCTCCACCGAAATGGAATCTATTGACGATCTTACAGATGGCGACCAAAGTCCATCTGGCTCTACTACACAGCCATCTTATTTCAAAAAATCCAAGCCTAAAAAGGTTACACCAAAAGCAAAAAACGCAAGAGCAGGCGCCGGGGAGGACGAAAACACCGACATTCCACCGCAGCTCAAGTCCAGGAATACCAGGAGCCGACCCAAACCATAGGAAGCAGCGTCCTGAACCTCTCGACACACCCACTCACCCAGACACAGATGGAAGTCCTGTCCTTGGGAATGAGCTCTGCTCCGGTAAGAGACTTTGATGTCTTCTCCACTGTTTTGGACGTTAATAAATTTAATAATAATAGTTTGGACTTAACTATTAGGAGGCATTTCTTTAACCAAGAAAGGGAACCATATAGCAATGTCCCACCCAGTTTTCATAATGATTTCATTAACCTTTCCTTCCGTGAACAGGTGGCATACAAATGTTTGACTGAACTTAGTGGGGACATGTTATCAACTAATGACTACATATGTAAGAATGCCTCTTTCCGTATTCGGAATGCTGAATTCTACCCTGTTAATGCGCGGGTGAGCCAGATGGACCTATTTCAAGACTCTAGGGGAGATTTATCAAAGGGTGTAAAATTTAGACTGGTGCAAACTGGCCACAGCAACCAATCACAGCTCAGCTTTCCTTTCATCACTGCCTAAAGCTGAGCTGTGATTGGTTGCTCTGGGCAGTTTGCACCAGTCTAAATTTTACACCCTTTGATAAATCTCCCCCTCTGTGTTCAGGGAATTGAGGGCTCTGTCTGACTCCCCCTCACATATATCCCGTCATAATTTGTCTTCTGTCCAGAAAAAAACACTCAATGATTTAAAGGCACTGGATGGTATAACAATAAAAAATTCAGATAAAGGTGGATTAGTACTTGTTATGAATACGGACATGTATAATCAGCAAATGCTGGATCATCTCATGGATACCACAACTTACCGAGCATTGCCTGATAACCCTATTCATGTCTTCTCGCGTGAGTTGCAGTCGCTTCTCCATGAGTGAACAGGCTTGGGAGTTATCAGCGATACAGAGGCTGAATATCTGTGCCCCTCTCATCCCATCACGCCCATAATGTATGGGCTTCCTAAAACACACAAGGGCATCATTCCCCCTCCCATGCGCCCCATTGTGTCTGGCAGGGGCTTTCTGTGCGAGAGGCTGTGCGAGTGGCTTGACTGCTTGCTGCAGCCTCTCGTGCAGAGTCCCTGGCTATCTCAAGGACACTGGTACAGTATTATCTAATCTTGACAATTTTGTGTGGCAGCCGGAATACAGTTGGTTGGGACTGGATGTTACGTCGCTGTACACCAGTATCCCACATGCGGTTGCAATGCAAGCACTGCAATTCCATTTGGAAAAATACAGTGGATACAGTAGTGAACTCATTGAGTTCATTAAAAGTACCACTTGGTTCTTAATGACGCATAACTACTTTAAATATGGTGACAAATTCTATTTACAAATAGAAGAAAGAAGGTGTAGGTCCTCTAGTTAGAAATGTAAATTGGTGGTATGAATATATAGTGGGATTATCAAGTGTACAAGTCGATAAACTTTGGTTTTATTTGTAACAGAAAACAATGTAAACCAGATATTAATTGTTATTAATTGTGTTAACATTGTTTTCTGTTACATTGTTTTCTGTTACAAATAAAACCAAAGTTTATCGACTTGTACACTTGATAATCCCACTATATATTCATACCACCAATTTACATTTCTAACTAGAGGACCTACACCTTCTTTCTTCTTTTTGTATTCTAATTTTCCTTGGGGTATAGGAACAACTTTAGGTTAACCTCGTTAGAAGTGCACTCCAGCAGTCGAACTCACACTCTCCCCCCCCTTTTACTCTATTTACAAATAAGCAGCGTTTCCATGGGGGCTAAGTATTCCCCTTCGTTAGCTAATTTAACCATGTCCCATTGGGAAGAAATTTACATCTATACCAGTGAAAATCCCTTTCTGGATTCCATCCGGTGGTAAGCCAGATTCATTGACGATCTGTTACTCATTTGGGACGGACTTGAGTCTGACGTACCACTATTCTTGGAATATGTGAATAGTAATAGCATGGGCCTCCGCTTCACTCACAATTTTGACAAACATAAGATGATTTTTCTTGATCTTGAACTAACTGGTACACCATCACATGTAGTTGGGACTAAAACACATAGGAAGCCAGTGTCTGGTAACACCACATTGCATGCGTCGAGTTCCCATCCAAGGCACACCATCAAATCTATACCGGTAGGGGAATTAACCCGCATGCGCCGAAATTGCAATACGGAGCATGCATACAGGGAAGACAGTAAGTGCACATGGGATAGATTGAGAGCCAGGGGATACCCACGTTGGATGTTGGGACGGGCTGCTAACAGGGTTGACAACCGGGACAGACATGACTTACTTATTAGGAAAACCAAATCTCCCTCACAGCACATCCCCACATTGGTTACCAGATTTAGCCCTCAGTTCGGACAAATCAGGGACATCATCTTGAGACATGTTCACATATTGCGGAGTGACCCAATACTCAATCACATTTTACAAGCAGGATGTCGGGTGGTCTCTAGCAGAGCCTCCACGTTGGGAGATATTCTTTCCCCTCGACCCCCAAACAGCTGAGGTCCTCCACCTGGCTTAACTGTAAGGGCTTTTACAGGTGTGGTCAGGTCCCCTGCCGCACTTGTACTGTAGCATTGCCTAGCAAATCTTTTACCAGCAGCTCTGGTAGAGAGTTCCAGATAGGCTGTTTTCTCAATTGCAATAGTACACATGTAGTGTATATCATCTTGTGCACCTCTTGTAATCTCATTTACGTAGGTTGCACTACACAAAAACTCAAGATCCGTATTGCAGAGCACATTTATGATATAGGACACTCCACTACACGCAGCCTATTTGGAGCCTCCCACCATTTTGTGCATACACACCAGGGCAAATTAGGCTCTTTTAGAGCCCTCGCTATAGATCGTGTTAAGCTAACATCCAGAGGAGGCGATATCAGACGTGCTCTAGCTAAAAAAGAAGCTTACTGGATTTTTCACTTAAATACCATTACTCCATGTGGCTTAAATCTCCGCAGAGAACTTCAACTGTATTATTAGAGGTTTCTTCATTAGTTGTTTCATTCTTAGCTATTTATGTATAGTTAATCTTGTTTTGACCAACTTAGCCACAGTTCACACTATGCAATATGAATGCAAAATTGGTTTTAGTCTGTACTTTGTTTATTATGGGTGTGTGCATATGTAAAGTCCTGACGCCATCACGCTTCTGGGCGGAGTCGGATCACCTTTTTATACTCACCTGTATGGCCTTAACCTTAGCCATGATTAAGGGTATGTGATGTACCAGAAACATGTTGGCGTGAGACTGTGAGAGACGATGTATTGTCTCCGTTGTTTTTCAAGGATCACTGAATAAAGCTAATATTGAGCACTGCATCTCTGAGCCCAGGTGATTTACTACCATGTAACGGGATAACACTGCCATACCAGACCTGACCAATACCACCATACTGTGACTGGATAACACTGCCACACCAGACCTGACCAATACCACTATACCACCATTACCGCCCCCCCCCCCCCCCCCCCCCCCCCCCCCCCCCCCCCCCCCCCCCCGCACACACATACCTTCCCCATCACAGTACAACCGGCGGCCCACAGTGTGAGGCTGCACGGGTCACACCTAGCCACGGCTGCAGTGGCAGAGTTTATGGCTCATTGTCCTACTGATTCCTTCCCAATGGGCATATAAATCAGATCACAGTGTCGGCTAACTGATCACACCCTTGTCAGTAAACTGAAACCACCGGAAAGAATTTTTGAGAAGAGTCACTCTCAAAAGAATGAACTGGAATGTATTGTGAAAAAATTATACTTATACAGTTAGGGTGGTATTACACGGGCCGATAGGGGCCCGATAATACCTGTGAACGAGCAGCGATCGTCGCTAGATGTATATACCCCTTGCATAAGTATATACATTACCCATCCACGTTCCAGGGCTACTGCTGCGGTCTTCTTCTCCCCGGGCCCCGCGTGCTGTAACGTCAGAGTGGCCTGTCAGCCAATCACAGGCCGGGACCGCCGCGGCCTGTGATTGGCCGGGCGGCCTGTCAGCTGACAGGCCACTCTGACGTTACAGCTCAACGTCCCGGGGAGAAGAAGACCGCAGCCCTGGAACGTGGATGGGTAATGTATATCGTTAGTCGCCGCCCGCGCACCGCTATTACACGTAGCGGTGCGCGGTCGGCAGGGGCGGTCTTGGCATTTCTGGGGCCCCAAGCGAAGTTATATCTGGGCCCCCCCCTCGACACGCGTTTCAAAACAATAGACCGCTGTGTGTTGCCCCCAGTAGTATATACCCCTTGTGCGCTACCGCCAGTAATATATACTCCTTCTGTGCTCGCCCCAATAGTATATACCCCTTGTGTCCTGCCCCCAGTAGTATATACCCCTTGTTTGCTTCCGCCGGTAGTATATAGACCCCTGTGTGTTCTCCCAGTTATATATAGCCCCCCCGTGTGCTCCCCCAGAAGTATATAGACCTCCTGTGTGCTGCCCCAGTTGTATATAGACCCCCTGTTTGCTGCCCCCAGTTGTATATACCCCTTGTGTGCTCCCCCACTAGTACATAGCCCCCCTGTGTGCTCCCTCAGTGGTATTTAGCCCCCCTGTGTGCTCTCCCACTTGGATATAGACCTCCTGTGTGCTTCCCCACTTGGATATAGACCCCTGTGTGCCCCACCAGTAGTATATAGACCCCTGTGTGCTCCTCCAGTAGTATATAGCCCCCTGTGTGCTCCCCCACTTGGATTTAGACCTCCTGTGTGCTCTCCAAGTTGTATATAGACCCCATTCTGCTGCCCCAAGTAGTATATAGACACCCTGTGTGCTGCCCCCAGTAGTATATAGACCCCTCTGTGAAGCCCCAGTAGTCTATAGCCCCCCTGTGTGCTGCCCCTGTTATATAGCCCCCCTGTGTGCTCCCTCCATTTATATAGACCCCCGATGTGCGCTCCCCCAGTTAAACAGACCCCAGTGTGCTCCCTCTCCCATATAGTATATAACACAATAAAACAAACACTTATACTCACCTGGGTCCGGGCGTCTCCTCTTCTCTTCACTCTTGTGGCCACAGGAAGGACTTTCCCTGCGATCACAAGAGGCCGCACTCCCCTTGTCCTGGCACCGATGCTCCAGTGATGTCACTGGCACGCCGGCACCACAAGGACAAAGCTGCCACTTGTGACCGCAGGGAAAACCCTTCCTGCAGCCACAAGAGTGACTGACAGGAAGGGAGCCAATGTCTCCCGCCCTGTCAGTGCTGCTGCATGTAACTATGAGCGCTCATTACGAGTGCTCATAGTTACAGTTCAGACGGCAGCAGCGAGCGGGGCAGCAGCCCTGTCCAGCAGTCTTGAGCACAAGAGCGGGGTGTGGGGGCCCCCATGGATGTTGGGGGCCCCAAGCAATCGCTTGGGGTGCTTGGTGCCAAAGACCGCCACTGGCGGTCGGCGCCCGACAAAAATAGGTCAGAACCTATATTAACGATCAGCCGATGATCGTTGTCATCGGCTGATCGTTGTATTTATTACATGGAACGATAATCGGCCGAATTGGGCCGATTTTGTCGATTATCGTTCCGTGTAATAGTACCCTTAGACTTCTGCACATCTGGGATAATAGTTTAGCTGTTTACGGGAGCTGCGTTACTTACTCTATTAAGGCCTTATTATTTTACAGATTTTTTTCAGCCAAAGTCAGGAATGGATTTAAAAAGAGGGGAAATCTTAGTCTTTTCTTTAAGACCTGTTCTCTCTTTATAGTCCATTAATCTGATAAAGATAATCTGTCGGACATCTTTTGGTCTAATAGGGCCCTTACCTTCTGTCAGAGAGGGGAGAAACGTAGGGATCAGGGGTCAGATGTGGCCCTCAGATGCTCATCCTATGGATCCTGACCCTCCTTTCCATCTGTGTCCTGTTCAGCTTTGTGCTCTGCTGCCCTGTGTATATACATTGTACTATGAATCATGGACTGTATTATATTATGCTAAAATATTTTATGTGCTTTAATTTTTTTTTGTCTTGTAGAACCACAATGGTCTCATCTTATGATGTTTCCAGCAGAGAGGGGTCAGTACATGCATGGTCTCCCATTCTTATGGTGAACAGGACATAGAGAATGAGGTAAGCAAGTCATCATAGATCATCTAGGTTGATTCCTTAAAGGGAACCAATCACGTATAAAATGGCTATTCAGCTCAGGAAGTGTGCTGATAAATCATTCAGCACACTTCCCATACATATCCTTATATCCTGCATCCCTGCAAATGAAAACTTATAATCCTACTTTTATAGATTGGCGCGCTGTATGGTAATCACCGGCAAGTAGTCATCTGGGCGGTGGGCTGTGGGAAGGTAGTCACGGTCCCCTGGGCGGTTCGGCCCTCTGGGCGTGAGGGGTGTGATTCAAACTTCAGTAAATCTGTGACTTCCTCCAGAGGCGTGCTGTAGCGTCCGGCAGCGCGTCAGCATTCTTATCACGCCGCACATGCGCAGTACAAGTCCCATTCTGTGCTTTAGGTGGCGTGATGAGAACGTTGGTGTGCCGCCGAATGCTACAGCACACCTCCAAAGAGCGTCACAACTTCACTGGAGTTTGAATCACGCCCATGAGACCGTGACTTCCTTCCCACAGCCCACCGCCCAGAAGACTACTTGCCGGTGATTACCATACAGCGCGCCAATCTATAAAAGTAAGATTATATGTTTTCATTTGCAGGATGGGGGATATAAGCGTGGTGTCCCACCACGGGTGTTGCTATTGGTTACACCCTTCATAAGTCTGTACTTATTGTATGCATGTGGTGATGAAGGTAGTGGTAGTGATAAAGTTTCGCCACTAGATGTCACAGTTATAGATATGTGTATTCACATGATGCACAGCTGATGTCAGATGGATCTGTGAACCGATAGGAAGCTGTTCTTCTTCTCTCCTATCATCTCTCTCTTTACTTCTTCTATTGCACTCTTCACCCACTCACAGGTCACTTTAGATACGCTGAGGAAGGAAGTCACATGGGTGGAGGAGGTGCATAGGTTGTAGAGCAGGGGTGGGGAACCTTTTCCCTGTCAAGGGCCAGTCAGGCATTAATAAAGTTTGTAGAGTTGGTTAGCAGCACCCGAAGCAAAGCAAAGTATTGTTCCCCTAATGTCCCTGCTATTATAGTTAAACCTCTGTGATGCCTCTAGTACATGATGTGAATCCTTAGTGATGCCTGGTAGCAAGAGTTAACCCCCAGTGATGCCCCTGGTAGTCCTAATAAACCCCCTTTGATGCCCCTGGCAGTCCTAATAAATCGCCAGTGATGCCCCTGGTAGTCCTAATAAACCCCCAGTGATGCCCTCTGTCACTGATGTTAACCCCTCAGTGATGCCCCTGGTAGCTGATGTTAACACCCCAGTGATGCCCCTGATGGCTAATGTTAACCCCTAGTGATGCCCATGGTAGCTCTAGTTAACCCCTTATAGATGCTCCTAGTAGCTCTAGTTAACCTCTTATTGATGCCCCTTGTAGCTGTAGTTAACCCCCCAGTCATGTCCCTGGTAGCTCTAGTTAACCCCCCAGTCATGCACCTGGTAGCTCTAGTTAACCCCCTCCCCCCAAGCCATGCCCCTGGTGGCTCTAGTTAACCCCCCCCAGTCATGCTCCTAGTGGCTTTAGTTAACCTACACCCCCAGTCATGCCCCTGGTGGCTCTAGTTAACCCCTTCCCCCCCCCCCCCAGTCATGCCCTTGGTGGCTCTAGTTAACCCCCCCAGTCATGCCCCTGGTGGCTCTAGTTAAACCCAAGTGTCTGTCTCAAATAAAAAAATAAACATCCCACTCACCCTTCCTATGTTCCCACGCTGCACAGGTCCTCATCTCTCCCCTCTAGCCTGTGCCCATCTTCTCCTGCAGGCGGCGCGCGATCAAATGATGTCATTGCGCACGGCCTGCAGGAGAAGGAAGACGTGCGCTGCTCTGGTGGGAAAGGGGACAGGGACGGCGGAAAGGAGAGCCGCAGGCTGCATTAGGAGGACTCAGGGGCCGGATGCGGCCCGCAGCTGGAGGTTCCCCACCCCTGTTGTAGAGGAAGGATGCAAGCTAGACAGCTTTCTACAGTGGTCCTCTCAGGACCCTGGCTCTCTGCCAGGTCCCCTACTCGGGTCAGTCTTAGCTAGAATGCCGTATGGGTAGGACGCAAGACAGGACACAGCTAAAAGTTTTCTTCTCAGTAACACTACACAACACCATGCAATGTTAGACCCCTTTCAAGAGAGGACAAGTCAGAGACAACCTGAACCCACACCGTGGACTAGGAGAGTCACAGAGCAGGACAGTATCCACAGACAGCAGTAAGCTAGGAACTAGGGATGGTCCGAACCTGCCGAGGTTCAGGTTCGTATGAACCTAAACTCTCTGCATCAGATTCCCGCTGTCTGCCCGCTCCGTGCAGCGGGTGGATACTGCGGGAGGACCGCCTGGAAAACTGGGATACAGCCTATGGCTATGGCTGTTTCCCAGTTTTCCAGGTGGTCCTCCCGCTGTATCCACCCTCTCCACGGAGTAGGCAGACAGCGGGAATCATTGCCGAGAGTTCGGGTTCGTATGAACCCGAACCTCAGCAGGTTCGGACCATCCCTACTAGGAACTGATCTGGATAGAGCAAAGTTGCTAAGGCCTATGAACTCTATCTCGCAGCGCGGTTGTCAGCAGGGAACCCTCAGCATTCCGCTCATCCTAGGTAACAAGGTCTGGGGCCTGTGTCACCCTTTAGGACGGGTCCCCCAAATCTAATGGGCATAAGGTGCTGCGAAGACCCAAAGGTCAATGCACGGGCACAGGTATTTTCTTCTTCTTCTACTAAGTATTCTTCTACCTCATCCTCCAACATTCTGGCAGAGCACCGTACTACTTAGGTTGAGACTCTCACGACATCCTCCTCTCTGCCACTCTGCTTCTTTGTATCTCTTAACAGGCTACTCAGTTCACACGACTGTACCCTCTGCTACATGCCTATCACAGATTTGGTTGCTGTATTGTCAAGTATTCGTCTACAAGTATTATCAAGTGTCTTATCAATTGCTTTATCAATGGAACTATCAAGTGTAACCTATCTTGTCAAAGCAAAGCTGTATAACTTGCTGCACACAAGTACCTTTCAAGTAATGAGTTTATTTATGCTAAAGAGACTTTGTGATTCTTTACCCCACACCGACGCAGTATACACCGCAACCTTGAGACACTTCCCCTCTCTGTGGGTGGCAGTTCCAATAGTCCGGGAGGGTCACTACACCGCTTTGGCCATCAGTGACTACACTTTCCCAAGGGACCCCGTAGCAGCCCGGTAGGACACTAACCACAAGGGAAAAAGGTACACACAGCCTTACAAAATAAAAGCAGATGTGTTAGCACACCCGTGTGCCCAACCGGCACTGTCCGCTTGTGTTTGCAATAAAGATTTGAAGATTATTACACTTGGATGCTGTTGGACTCCTACTTTACAAGTGTTCCGGTCCTCTTGGGGTTGTGGACATTCCAGCGTGCATCCACCACACAGCTGCATCTCTATTGGTGCAACTATTGGTGCTGTTGGACTCTCTGCATTCAACCAGCACTGGCGTCACGAAGTAACATCTTAAGGTCTGGCTGTATCTCGGCCAACCATCGTCGGAGTGGGGTCACACTTCACCACCTAGCAAGTGACTGGCCAATCCTCCAACACAACATCACTGGGGGCTTACACCACATAAGGATATGTATGGGAAGTGTGCTTAATGATTTATCAGTACACTTCCTGAGCTGAATAGTCATTTTACACGTCATTGGTTCCCTTTAAAATCTTCACCCTTCCAGCTTGCTTGTGACTATGTGACGTGGTCAACAAGCTGAGTTTTATGTGGTTTGTGTTACTCCTATTACATACATGGCATAGCACTTGTGGTGCTACAATCTTTGAACAACTCCAAATAAAATCAATAGGAGTTGCAAAAATATTTATATAGTATTTAAATCAAGGGTCTCAGTGTGAATGGACCCAATCTGAACTTCGATAGGAGGCGTGACATATGAGATTTTACCCCTGGCTAATGGGGTAAAATCCGCAGCGGTCACAGTCAATGGACATCTAAGCAAGAGAGGTAGAGATGAGCGAACCGGGTTCGAGTTTAAGTCCATCCGAACCCAAACGTTCGGCATTTGATTAGCGGGGGTTGCTGAACTTGGATAAAGCTCTACGGTTGACTGGAAAACATGGATACAGCCAATGACTATATCCATGTTTTCCACATAGCCTTAGGGCTTTATTCAAGGTCAGCAGCCACCGCTAATCAAATGCAGATCGTTCAGGTTCAGATGGACTCGAACCTGAACCCGGTTCGCTCATCTCTAAAGAGAGGACATACCCCCAAACCTGACAAAAAAGCTGAATTAATTAACCAGGCAAATGCTACAGAAGGCTTGACAAAGGGAGCTGTTGCTCTTGAAACGTTGCGTACTTCTCATGGAAGTTGGACTTCTACTCCCGCTTGGGAACTGTGTCCTGATGGCTACAAGCTGAATAAGGACGTATGCTAAAGGACTCTGCTACAATTTACCACTGGGTGATGTAACGTTTGATTGACTTTATCAATGTGAGACATGTACACTCACCGGCCACTTTATTGGGTACACCATGCTAGTAACAGGTTGGACCCCCTTTTGCCTTCACAACTGCCTCAATTCTTCGTGGCATAGATACAACAAGGTGCTGGAAGCATTCCTCAGAGATTTTGGTCCATATTGACATGATGGCATCACACAGTTGCCGCAGATTTGTCGGCTGCACATCCATGATGAGAATCTCCCGTTCCACCACATCCCAAAGATGCTCTATTGGATTGAGATCTGGTGACTGTGGAGGCCATTTGAGTACAGTGAACTCATTGTCATGTTCAAGAAACCAGTCTGAGATGATTCTAGCTTTATGACATGGCGCATTATCCTGCTGAAAGTAGCCATCAGATGTTGGGTACATTGTGGTCATAAAGGGATGGACATGGTCAGCAACAATACTCAGGTAGGCTGTGGCGTTGCAACGATGCTCAATTGGTACCAAGGGGCCCAAAGAGTGCCAAGAAAATATTCCCCACACCATGACACCACCACCACCAGCCTGAACCGTTGATACAAGGCAGGATGGATCCATGCTTTCATGTTGTTGACTCCAAATTCTGACCCTATCATCCGAATGTCGCAGCAGAAATCAAGACTCATCAGACCAGGCAACGTTTTTCCAATCTTCTACTGTCCAATTTCGATGAGCTTGTGCAAATTGTAGCCTCAGTTTCCTGTTCTTAGCTGAAAGGAGTGGCACCCGGTGTGGTCTTCTGCTGCTGTAGCCCATCTGCCTCAAAGTTCGACGTACTGTGCGTTCAGAGATGCTCTTCTGCCAACCTTGGTTGTAACGGTTGGCTATTTGAGTCACTGTTGCCTTTCTATCAGCTCGAACCAGTCTGCCCATTCTCCTCTGACCTCTGGCATCAACAAGGCATTTCCGCCCACAGAACTGCCGCTCACTGGATGTTTTTTCTTTTTCGGACCATTCTCTGTAAACCCTAGAGATGGTTGTGCGTGAAAATCCCAGTAGATCAGCAGTTTCTGAAATACTCAGACCAGCCCTTCTGGCACCAACAACCATGCCACGTCCAAAGGCACTCAAATCACCTTTCTTCCCCATACTGATGCTCGGTTTGAACTGCAGGAGATTGTCTTGACCATGTCTACATGCCTAAATGCACTGAGTTGCCGCCATGTGATTGGCTGATTAGAAATTAAGTGGTAACGTGCAATTGGACAGGTGTACCTAATAAAGTGGCCGGTGAGTGTATATGTTCTTGAAAAATAAGAATGAAAAATGAAGTCATAAGTAAGTGAAAATAAGAAACTGTTGTGAAGTGTGTTCATTTCTTCCTTATACATGGAACTTGAATGTGGGCTGAGGAGCTGCCTAATTGAACACATATGTGAAACCCAGTTGGTACAATCCAATTCACATTTATAGTTAAAAGCTACAGAATCTACATGAGCAAGACCAGACACACACCTGTCACCCACAAACAAAGACTTGGGTATGTTCTTATTCTTGAGAGATACGCTGGAGTTTCCCGCCGGCTTGTCAGGATTTAAGTAACAATCTCTGAAATGGTGACCAGGCTTGTAACAGTACTGGCAAAAAATATGCTGCAGATGGTTGGCCTGTCCAACCTTGGCATTGACTGCTCCCAGCTGCATAGGCTCTTCTGATGATGGAGAAGATGAGGAAGGAGACCTGTTAGGAAGAGGAAAATGAAGTCTTAGGAGCGTCAGAGGGTCCCTTATTTCTATGTCTCTCCCTAAATTTACAATCGATCCTGACTGCTAGTGTGATGGCCTGCTCTAAAGTGGCAGGATCAGGGTGTCCCACCCAGGGGCCTTGATACCCTCAAACAGTCCCTGTTTAAAGAGGGTTTTCAATGCAGGCTCACACCACCCTCTCGTCACACAATTCCATCTATAGTCCATACAGTAGTCCTCAGCTGCACATCTGCCCTGATGGATGGTAAGGTAATGGCAGATAGGGTGACATGGGCTGAGAATAATTCACCCCCAATGAATGAAAGAGCATCTCGAGATCACCCTATTTCTCAGCACTGGGGGGGGGGGGGGGAGTTTCAGGGCCTAGGCCTGTGGATCCCCTTGTAGCAGTGATACTACAATGCCCGCTTTCTCTTCCTGGGACTGCAGCTGATTAACATAGAAATACAGACAACACAACTATCGGAAAGTCTCAAACTTTTCCTTATCCCCTGCAAACCTATCAGGGAGAAGCATCTTGGGCTTGGGGCAGCCGCGGTCCCATTCTGGTTAACCAACAGTCAAAGGACCTGCTACGCAAGCTCCGAAACAAAACCAGCCACCCCCTCTAAGCAGCTCCTGAGGTCCTCCACCACATCCATATCCATGGAGGGCCAATTGGCTGGCTTTTCTGTTATCTACTGTTAGTGGAAACTGGTGGAATAGACACAGAGACATGGACAGTGAGCCCTGCACTAGTTCCTGTCCACTGTCCCTGCCTACTCACCACTGGCAGCCCTAGGCGGCTGCGGACAACCACAAAGACAATCCTTTTACTGATGTAGGTGGCACACAAAACACAGACAGACAAAACAAACACAATAGCTCACAGTGGACAAACCGTTTCAGCAATGTTAAGCGGCAAACGTACAGAATCAAAACCCAAGAGAAAAGTCAGAATCAGGCGGCTCAGTGAAGACAGGCTGAAAAAAGGAAAGTCAGGGAACAAAAGCCAAAGGTCAGAATCAGATAGTTATGCAGAGGGAAGTGTTTAGCAAAGAGAGCTTACTCTATATCAGTAATTATGAGCGCTTGTGACGAGCGCTCATATCTACCATACGGCGGCAGCACTGACAGAGATAGAGCCATCAGCTCTCTCCCTGTCAGTCACCCCTCACTGGCCGCAGCGGTCAGAAGAGGCCGCACTCTGCCCCTGGTTTCAGCGCTCGAGTAACGTCACTACGCCGGCGTCAGGGCAAGGGGAGAACTGCCACAAGAGGGAGGAGAAGAGGAGATGCCGGACCCAGGTGAGTATAAGTGTTTTTTTTTTATATTATATGGGAGGGGGAGAGGGCACAGGGGGGCTATATACTACAGGGGGAGAGCGCACAGGGGGGCTATATACAACAGGGGGAGAGCCGACAGGGGGAGCTATATACTACAGGGGGAGAGAGCACAGGGGGGCTATATACTACTGGGGGAGAGTGCACAGGGGGGCTATATACTACTGGGGGAGAGCGCACAAGAGAGCTTTCTCGAGGGGTCATGTTGCCGAAACGCGCGTCAGGGAGCATTGCATGGGTACAGTGTGAACCAGCACCTTAGGTAGTGTTTCAGTAACGGGGCTCTCTATGATATTACTCCATGGTTACCTGATACATGCCGTTCATTACAATGAGCTCCCACTGAACATGTAAACTATTTACCTTATTGTGCTAGGCACTCCATTTATCATTTACAATATTTGTATTTTTGCACACTTTGTTATATGCCGGCACTCTAGTACATGCACCTTGCCCATGCGTTTTTTGTAATCTTCTGTTCTGATTCATTTTGTGATTTTATTGTATTTTATATTCATCTTTGTTCAAGATTATTAAAATTCTTTTGAGATTATATGATACCTGGGCACAGTATTTCTTTGTAGGTATATATATACTGGGGGAGAGAGCACAGGGAGGCTATATACTACAGGGGGAGAGAGCACAGGGGGGCTATAGACTTCTGGGGGAGAGCGCACAAGGGAGGCTATTTACTACAGGGGGAGAGTGCACAGGGGGGCTATATACTACTGGGGGAGAGAGCTCAGGGGGGCTATATACTACAGGGGGAGAGAGCACAGGGGGGCTATATACTACTGAGGGAGAGAGCACAGGGGAGCTATATACTAAAGGGGGAGAGAGCACAGGGGGGCTATATACTACAGGGGTAGGGAGCACAGGGGGCTTTATACTACAGGGGGAGAGAGCACACAGGGGGGCTATATACTACAGGGGGAGAGTGCACAGGGGGGCTATATACTACGGGGGGAGAACAGGGGGGCTGTATACTACAGGAGGAGAGAGCACAGGGGGGCTATATACTACAGGGGGAGAGTGCACAGGGGGGCTATATACTACGGGGGGGGGAGAACAGGGGGGCTGTATACTACAGGGGGAGAGAGCACAGGGAGAGCTATATACTACAGGGAGAGAGAGCACGGGGGGGGCTATATACTACTGGGGGAGAGCGCACAGAGGGGCTATATACTACAGGGGGAGAGCGCACAGGGGGGCTATATACTACAGGGGAAGAGAGCACAGGGGGGCTATTTACTACAGGGGGAGAGTGCACAGGGGGGCTATATACTACGGGGGGAGAGATCACAGGGGGGCTATATACTACAGGGGGAGAGAACACAGGAGCCTATTCACTACAGGGGGAGAGAGAACAGGGGGCTATATACTATGGGGGAGAGCGCACAGGGGGCTATATACTACTGGGGGAGAGAGCACAGGGGGGCTATATACTACAGGGGGAGGTAGCACAGGGGGCTATATACTACTGGGGGAGGTAGCACAGGGGGGCTATATACTACTGGGGGAGAGCGCACAAGAGGGCTATATACTACAGGGGGAGAGCGCACAGAGGGGCTATATACTACTGGGGGAGAGCGCACGAGAGGGCTATATACTACAGGGGGAGAGTGCACAGGGGGGCTATATAATACTGGGGGAGAGAGCACTGGGGGGCTATATACTACAGGGGGAGTCCGGGCAGGGGGATTTTTTTCAAAAGTGCCAGGAAGGGGGAGGATGAAAAAAGAAAATGACATTCACGTATCTCCCCGGCTCCAGCACTGGTGCCCGCTTACCGCCACTCTGGTCCCTGGCTGCTTCCTGTTTTTTTTTTATTATTTGTATAGAGACATGATGTTCTAGGCCGCTCAGCCAGTCAGTGGCAGAGGCGGGACCCTACTACAGTTGCTGACTGGCTGAGCAGCCCTGGAACATTTTGTCTCAGGTCCCCTCTCAAACCAGAAATTGAGGGGGGACCAGACAGGTAGTATGCAGGCACCAGCACTGCAGCCAGGGAGATAAGTGCATGTCATTTTTTTCATCCTCCCCGGGACTTAAAAAAAAAAATCCCCCTGCCCGGACTTCTTCTTTATTTTTATTTAATCCATAAAAGCCCACATTCAGGTTTACAGGCTGCCGCTTCCCTACTTTGCAGAGTGTCCTGAATCATGTTGTCAATCCTGCGTCCTGTATTAGGCTATGTTCAGACGCTGTAAGAGACCAAAAAGATCATCCCGGACGGTACTGCAGCCGCATTGAGTTCTGATGCGGGCGAATCCGTGCACACCCACATCAGAACGCCCCACTGCACACAACGGAGCATGCGGCTCTGGCCAAAAAGATCTGGAGACTCAAAACTTTTTTACCCCCTAATATATTGCTTTGTTAAAGTTATATTACTTTGTATTATAACTTTATTAAAATAAACATGTAGTTTTTTTTTTAGCGACCATTCAACTTCCGTTGAGTGGCAGCAGTAGGTGGCCCTGCAGTTCCTCATCCCCTGCTCTGATCATGTGTCGCGCTCTACTGGGCAGAGTCCTGTCCCCTGTGAACTGTATATTGTTATATATAGTACCCGGGGTGGGGGTGCGGGAGTTTGTGTGGCAGCCTCTTTACAGTGAGCAGTGATTGTTATCATTGCTAGTCCAGCTAAAACAGCTAGTAACGGTAGCAGTCACCACTTGCTGTAGAGAGGCTGCCGCACACAGCGATCATGTCAGGCAGCCGAATATACAGTACACAAGGAGAATGGGACCCTGGTCTGTAGCTTAAAGGAAAAGTCCAGCAAATTTTTTTATTATTGTATTGCCCCCCAAAAGTTTTACAAATCCCCAATATACCGTTATTGCGGGAAATATCCAGGAAGTGAAGCCTTGATGCAGTAGTAAGTGCAGGGAAAAAAGCATTTTATAAGCATTTCCCGTAATAAGTGTATAATGCTGATTTGTATAACTTTTAAGGGTCAATACAATACTTTAATAAAAAATGTTGCCGGACTTCTCCTTTAATAAGGGGATATGGAACTGCGAGCTCAGACAGCTCTACAGTTCACAACCCAAGTGTTGGTGGCAGCAGAGGATCCCATGTCCTCCTTACTTAAATCTCCGGAGTACTCCTTTAAAGGAGAAGTCCAGTGTTGTTTAACCCTTTAAGGACGTGGCCAATTTTTGTTTTTGCGTTTTCGTTTTTTCCTCCTTGTGTTTAAAAGGCCATAGCACTTGCATTTTTCCACCTAGAGACCCACATGAGCCCTTATTTTTTGCGTCACTAATTGTACTTTGCAATGACTTTTTTGCATAAAGTACACTGCGAAACCAGAAAAAAATTTAAAGTGTAGTGAAATTGAAAAAAAAAGACGCATTTCTTTTATTTGGGGGGGGGGGGGGAGAATGTGTTTTTGCGCCATTCGCCCTGGGGTAAAACTGACTTGTTATATATGTTCCTCAAGTCGTTACGTTTACAACAATATGTAACATGTATAACTTTTATTGTATCTGATGGCCTATAAAAAATTCAAACCATTGTTAACAAATATACGTTCCTTAAAATCGCTCTATTCCCAGGCTTATATCGCTTTTATCCTTTGGTCTATGGGGCTGTGTGGGGTGTCATTTTTTGCACCATGATGTTTACTTTCTATCGATACCTTGATTGCGCATATACGATTTTTTGATCGCTTTTTATTAAATTTTTTCTGGATTTGATGCGACTAAAAATGCGCAATTTTGCACTTTGGGATTTTTTTGCGCTGACGCCGTTTACTGTGCGAGATCACGAATGTGATTAATTAATAGTTCGGGCGATTACGCACGCGGCGATAGCAAACATGTTTGTTTATTTATTTACTTTTATTTAAAACCTGGGAAAAGGGGGGTGATTCAAACTTTTATTAGGGGAGGGGGCTTTTTACTAATAACAATACTTTTTTTTTTTTTTTTTACACATATACTAGAAGCCCCCCTGGGGTTAGGGTTATTCCCCCTGGGGGACTTCTAGTATATACACTTTGATCTCTCATTGAGATATTTGCTGTATAGTTATACAGCAAAGATCAATGAGATCGGCACTTGTCTGCTTTCGGCTGCTGCAGCCGAAAACAAACGAGTGCCGAGCCGGAGTCAGGCCATCTTGGAGCGGTCCCCGGCCGGCAGCAGTAACGGAGATCGCAATCTCCCCCACTAGACACCAGGGAAGTGCTGCAGCTGGTAATCGGAGGCAGCTGTCAACTTTGACAGCTGCCTCCGATTAACTGATTAGCGGGCACGGCGATCACACCGTGCCCGCTAATAGCCGCGATCCCGGGCTACACACGGCAACAATGATCGCGGCGGTTCAGAGCGGGGCCGCTGTGAACACCTCCTGGGGATATATGACGTACCGGTACGTCATATGTCCTTAAGAGGTTAAAATCCGGGCAGCTACTAGGGGGGAATTAATTACAAGTACATACTTACCTCTCCCTGTGCCTGCGGCGGGACCGGCATTGAGACCCCTGCTGGGAGAATTTTCCACTAAGTTGTAATGACGCCACAACTCGGGAGAAAAGGCTTGTCCCAGCGGGTGAACTGGCCGCTCAGCCAATCACTGACTGGAGCAGGGTCCCGCCACAGTCACTGACTGGTTGCTCACCATGGGCACGGGAAGAGGTAAGTTTTTACTTGTAATCAAATTCCCCCTGCCAGCTGCCTAATTTAAAAAAATTAAGGACTTCTCCTTTAATGGGATGATAGTACACCTGTCACTCACTGCCCCATTTAATGATTGTGAGTGGGAGCTAAGTATTGTAACTGGGAATACCCCTTTAAATGAGGACAGTGTGGAAGATTGATTAAACATTGTCCAAATTAACAGTGAGGTAGTTGCCCTTAGCAACCAGATTCTAGCTTTTGTTTGGCAGATACCTTTTTAAAGTGACTGTACCACCAGGCCCAGGCAGAAGCACTGGAGGCGGGCCGACCAACCATTAGTGGGAGGAAACCCCTGCCCCTCTATGATAGGGTTCCATTCATTCTAATGGAGTTACGTCATGGAGGGGCTGGGGTTTCTTCCCACTAAGGGTGGGTCGGGCCCGCCTCCAGTGCTTCTGCCTGGGCCTGGTGTTACAGTCACTTTAAAATCAAGTAATCTGATTGGTTGCTATGGGCAACTGCTCTAACGTCCATCCATCTATCCAAGGGGCTTTATTTATGAAAGTGCGCTGTAAAAATAGAAGCTGTACTGATTGGTTACTATATGCAACATGCGTGTGACGTCACTAGTGTACGGGTCAGTTTACGTTGACTGTATTAAAAAAAAAAAATCGCCCACAGCGACCAATCACATCACTTTACATCGTTACTGAGAGGCGTCGTGTGATTGGTTGCCATGAACGCCTGTCTCAGTACACATACACACGGCCTGGCGCCGCCCCTTAACCACCGGCCGCGACCCTTGTACCGGGAAGGAGGCGGTACCCGGCGAGGTGCTTCCGGGTCAGCTGTGTGTATCTTCAATGGGTCCTACTGGTATGGTGATCGCTGGCTGCAGGCGCTGTGTGCCACTGTGAGCGGAGGCAGGGCCCGGCCCGGCGGGGTGTATGGCGTCCGTGTCCCAGCTGCTAGTCTGGCTCTCCAGGTCCGCGGCTGTGCGCTCCTACGGGGTCTTCTCCAAGGGCCTGACCCGCACCCTGCTCATCTTCTTCAACCTGGCCTGGAGGCTGCGCATCAAGTTCCCCTATCTCTATGTTATCGCCTCCATGATGCTGAACATCCGGCTGCAGGTGAGAGGACAAGCAGGGCTCCATGGGGCAGAGGGCTGCTCAGGCGCCTCCTCACCCGTATATGTATATGCTCAGCCTCCCCCTGTATGGATAATATATATATATGTATTATTACAGTCACCATCAGTGTGCTCAGCCTCCCCCTGTATGTATAATATGTATTATTACAGTCACCATCAGTGTGCTCAGCCTCCCCCTGTATGTATAATATATATATATGTATTATTACAGTCACCATCAGTGTGCTCAGCCTCCCCCTGTATGTATAATATATATAATTACAGTCACCATCAGTGTGCTCAGCCTCCCCCTGTATGTATAATATGTATTATTACAGTCACCATCAGTGTGCTCAGCCTCCCCCTGTATGTATAATATATATATATGTATTATTACAGTCACCATCAGTGTGCTCAGCCTCCCCCTGTATGTATAATATGTATTATTACAGTCACCATCAGTGTGCTCAGCCTCCCCCTGTATGTATAATATATATATATGTATTATTACAGTCACCATCAGTGTGGTCAGCCTCCCCCTGTATGTATAATATATATAATTACAGTCACCATCAGTGTGCTCAGCCTCCCCCTGTATGTATAATATATATATATATATATATATATATATATATATATATATATATTATACATACAGGGGGAGGCTGAGCACACTGATGGTGACTGTAATTATATATATTATACATACAGGGGGAGGCTGAGCACACTGATGGTGACTGTAATAATACACACATATATATATATATATATATATATATATATATATATGTGTGTATTATTACAGTCACCATCAGTGTGCTCAGCCTCCCCCTGTATGTATAATATATATGTATTATTACAGTCACCATCAGTGTGGTCAGCCTCCCCCTGTATGTATAGTATGTATAATATATATATATATGTGTGTGTATTATTACAGTCACCATCAGTGTGGTCAGCCACCCTCTGTGTATGTATATGGTATGCTCAGCCTCCCCCTGTATGTGTGTGTGTGTGTGTGTGTGTATATATAATATATATATATTTTTTTTTTACAGTCACCATTGGTGTGGCCAGCCTCCCCCTGTATGGATATGTATACGGCCAGCCTCCCCCCTGTATGGATATGTATACGGCCAGCCTCCCCCCTGTATGGATATGTATACGGCCAGCCTCCCCCCTGTATGGATATGTATACGGCCAGCCTCCCCCCTGTATGGATATGTATACGGCCAGCCTCCCCCCTGTATGGATATGTATACGGCCAGCCTCCCCCCTGTATGGATATGTATACGGCCAGCCTCCCCCCTGTATGGATATGTTACAGTCACCATCAGTAGTATGGTTGCATTATTGTATGGCAGGGTGTGTGAGATGCCATGTTTATAGGTGATATATGGAGATGAGTGAATCGCTCATCTAAACAAAACAAAGTGAAATGCTTTGTTTGATCAGCTCTCTGATCATCAAGGGTGGAGGGGAGCAGTGCTGACAGGTGGGGGTCTGACCCCTTCAGTCACCAGAACATGGAGATTATCACCCCTGAAATGAGAAGTGTGCACCAGCCCTCCATTCATTCTCTATTACTATAAACTGCAGGGTTTGGAAGCCTCATAGAAAAAGAATGACGCATGTGTAGTGGAAAATAGCCGACTATCCTGTTTCCTTGTAACAATCCCCAACTCTCAATGTGGTTTCCCTATGGGTTATAGGTTGTATTTCTGCAGAATAATCCACAGTAAATCTGTGGGAACATGCTGACATATAAGATGTTAATTAAAGCGGATACTAGATCAATGTTCACAGCCATAAGATGAAGACTGCTATTAGATAGAGAAATATAATATATGTATATTTTTTTTTAATCAAAAGGAAAGGTTTTCCTATCCCGGATGTAAATGCACCCTCGCCCCTAGTAGGTATCAGGCAGGTCAGGGGAGATGTGTCCAGAAGTAGTGTGCCTCCATATATACTTATTCTGAGTTAGACATGCCTCCTATAGTATTGTCATATCACAGTAATGTCAATGTTATCCAAACCTAAACGCTCAGCAATTGTCATTTTATTCTAATTGTCTTTCAGGTCCACATTGAAATCCACTAGTCCCCATACAAGCTAACTATGGATGGGTTATGGTCTTGAAAAGGCAAAGAAAAGACCAGTGACAACTGCCATGGAGAAGTGAATCTATCGCTACAAGATGTAAGCCGTGAAGTTCTGGAAGTCTCTACCATGCAGGAACCAGTGGGGTATCCGCCTGCCATATTACATAAAGGCGTTATGCATCAGACTCTCAGGAGAGGTGGAGCTCCTGCTGTGCCCGATAATCGCAGCCTTCATTTCCTATGGACTCCATCAGTTTTAAAGGACTTGTATTTCTTATTTATAGATCTGTTATCCTGGCCGGCTCCTGGGTACAGGGATAAGCTGCCAGTCTTACCGGAGATATCTATGTATTTATTTTAAGGTTGGGGCAGGACGGGCATCTCACGTGTTTCTTCAGAGAGACTCCTCAACCATTTCATCACTACATTTTGCCAGATCTCACAGGAGGACTATTGCAAAAAGAACACGAGTGCCAACCCAAATTTTACGTTTTAATTTCCTTTTTTGTGGCATGTTAGCAAAACTAGATGAAATTGCTATGAGTGACTGTCCAATGAGAACTTTTTTTTTAACACTTTCATGCATGTGATCGTTTAACATTTTGGCAGTCAAACGCTAGGGGATGTTTTAGTTTTTATAATTTTATGCCAAATATGGTCTGCATGTTTGGCAAATTCATGGGGGCAACACTAAAAAAAAAAAAAAATTAAAGGAATTCTCCATTATAGCTGCTTATGGATCGGCAATAAATAAGGTCCCCCAATAAGTCTTATACAAGTACGTCCTTATAATTATACTAACAAATAAAATCTGGAAGCCCCAATATTGGAGAACTCCTTTATGAATTGCGCTGGAATTACCAATACAATATACTGTAACTGTATTATAAGAGGTGACCTATTGCACAGTTGCCTTGCTCTCAGGTGACAACCAAGTTGAATATTGCCCTCACTTGGTGTTTTTATGAAAAACCTGACAACTACTTCTCCTTTTATGCTTTTTAATTGTATAGATGTGGATCACTTCTCACTGCCACCGAATCCTGTTCAACTTGCAGACATGAAAGGTCTTGGAAACCATTGACAGTCCTAGTAATACCTATGTGTTTGTTAATAAGCTACTTTTAGTCTATGAATGTCCCAATGAACAGAGGAGGTGCCTTTTTACGGGGGAAGATGGAGGTAGCTTTATAAACCAATGTGCCTGACTTGGCTCCCTCTGTCATATGCAGTCATGGACAGCGAGGGTTACAGTTGCTGCTGCTATAAATGTACAACAGTGAAATGGAGTCTTCTCATGAGCTAAACCTAGCACAGCAAAAAGTTTACACCATCCAATAAATTGTCCATTCATAAAAAAACAAAGGTGTTTGAGTATTTTATTCAGCCTTACATCATTTAGCACAATGCTGGGAGTCAGAGTGAGTGGTGTAAAGCATTCCGCCACTGGACACATGCTCTGTGGAGCGCTGAATTACACTTCTCTAGCCAGCAGTCTCATGAACAAGTCTCGGTTTGGCAAATGCCAGGAGAAGCTTTTCTACCTGACTACACCAACTGTACAGTGTGGTGGGAAAAGGGTGTCTGGTTCAGGAGCCTTTCACCCCGGCAGTGACTGGTCCTCTTTAAGCAGCCTTACAGTTACATACGCTGAATATAAAGTATTGCTTAGGCTAGGTTCACACTGCGTTTTCAGCATCCGTTTAACGGATCCGTTTTTTTTAACGTCCAGAAAAATAGGGTCAGCAACGTTTTTTGGTCCGTTTTGGTCCGCCAAAAAAAACGGATCCGTTTTTTTTTATAATGGAAGTCAATGGAAAAACGGATGCACACAAATGAATCCGTTTTTTGCAATCCGTTTTTCATGCGTTTTTTGCAAAAAACGGATGCGTTAAACGGATGCTGAAAACGCAGTGTGAACCTAGCCTTAGACTGTTCTGTACAACCATTTTCTTCTAACCAACAGGAGAGCAAGTGCGCTGTTGCTCCAGATTAGAGTTAAACAAATTTACAACATAACCAACACAAAATGCTTCATTATCTCGACAATCGGCCTGATGCTTTTGAAGTTTATGCTGCTCCATACCCCTCTCCAACCCAGGTGCCAGGAAAAGCTGGATCCAGTCCTGAAAAACTTCTGCTAGGATCCAGATTTTCCAAGCACCCAGGGCAGAGCAGCACAGACAAAGGCAGAAAAGCAGATTGCTGAGCTAACAAAGCAAATAGCTTAGTTTGTGCTGTAAATTTGCTCATCACTACTCCCTCACTGAGTAGGTCTAGAACTTGTAAGGAATACAAATTTTACTGTAGTTATTCTCTACTCATTCTCTGACTTTTCCTTTAACATGAATTTTGACCACATGGTACAAACCCAGCTTACAGAACACACCAGGCCATCTGAATATAAAATTTTTATTTCTTTATTGCTCACTTTAACATTACTTATGTAGGTGCTTATAGAATTCATCCTAAGGCATAACTAGCCTGTAGATCCCTTAGAACAGGAGCATTTTACACAACAGACCAATGATCTAATGTTAACTCAAACATAAGAACATTGCCACCCTACTCCACCAGTGCGTTATTTATATACAGAAACCTTCTGACCTATAGATTTGTCAGGTCTTGCAGCCGGCTTATGATATATACATATTCCTGCAGAGGGAACTACCAATGTCCTGCAAGCATGAAGCTACACAACTTCAATAGTGCTACACCAATAAGAGCTGTCCAGAATCCCATAGTGCTCAAGCTTTTCCTCCATCTTACTTTATGCGGAATAGAACCTTACGCTGAAGACGATGTTGTATTTCACCTCGTCTCATCATTAGATGCAGGACCTTGTGAATGGCATGTTCTGGGTATTTCTGGAAACAAGAAATCAGGACATTAACACGCATGTCAAGTCTGCCGGACATTAGAGGTCAAAAATTCTTAACATCTTGCTCATAAATTTCAGGAAAGAGAATGGCTCCTCAACGAGGCCTGTATGTCTTATTTGCAGCTATGTGATGAAGTATGAGGTAGGCTGATGTACAGTCATCTGTAGCCGTGAGATTTACGTAATTTATGCCTCAGATGTTATAATGAAAGCCATGTCCAGCTTTTAGTAATAACCCACCCTATAGTTGTAGTTTATATCATTCCCACCTGTTTAAGAAAATCTTGGATGATGCTGTGTTCAGAAACCTGGGAGCCAATTGCAAACCTCCTCTTCATCTGCTTCTCAATGCGAGAGAGCATTTCTTGATCCTCTTGTGTGGTGAATCCTTCCACTCCTGAAGGGTAGGAATTAAAATATTATCATGCATTGCCAACACAGATCTGCAGTAGAGCTAGCTCTGTTCACACAATGCTTACCAGAGAGACTTCCCGACATGGCTGCATCTAGAGTAGACACTTGGAACAAGCGCAAAGCCTCCTCTACATCAGCTTCCATGGAAAAGGGCTGTAATTTCATCTTGCTAAGAGATTCTGAAATTCGGACGATAGCTTCCAATTGTCTGCAAGCCGAGGGAGAATTGGTAAGTCTGGCCTTCATTCCTTTCTTAAACGGAAATATTTCGGACTACAACATGCAAATGGCTATTAATAAATGTGACCCCTTTTATACTTTCCTATAGGTAGTACACATAATTACCCATTATGAGCAAGCAAAGAAAATATACAGTGTCATAAGCAGTGTCATCCATACCTGACCGTTATAGGAATACTGGATCTCTTCTCGCTCTCCCTCTCGTGTTCTCGGGCACCACTACGCATGAGGACATAGCGGTTTTTAAGCTTCTCTGCTGCTTCCACTGACAGCCGAGGTCCACATTTACTGTCATTGTAAAAATAAACACGTAAAAACTCAAGTCTTAAACTTGCATGAAATGGTGACAATGACAGGACTTTACTTACGCTCTGCAATACGCAATGTATTTCTTCAGTGTGTTAAGATCTATTTCTCCCTCAACAGACTGTGTCTGTGTCCGTGCGCTAAGATGTACATTCATCACATGCTTGGCCAGGGTCTGTACAGAAAAGAAAGTAACTCACATGTAAATGAGAAAATCTACAAGAAGGAGAAGTTCAGGCAAAATGTATTTTTTTATATCTTATCACAAAAAGTTGGACAGTTTTCTAATATACACTAATTATGAGAAATGCACATAAAGTGCTATTTCCCTCAGTTTAGTAGATCAGACAGACTTTAATTTTCCTAAAATACCCTGACGCCACGAATCAAAGCAGGGCTGGGTGTAATTCCTATGAAGCGTCCAGCAGGGGGCGCAGTGTATGGAGAAATTCCATAGTAAGAATAACCATATCACAAGTGCCAGCAGCCCCATCCACGGCACATAGGCATGCGGGAGCCACACTACAAGTGCCAGCAGCCCCGTCCTATGCACCGGGAACAGGGCTGCTGGCACTTGTGATTGGGGGGGGGGGGGGGGGTCTTTAGGGGGGTGTTCACTGGGGCAGCTGCACCACAAGTGCCAGCAGCTCCATCCTTCACTGCGCCCCCTGCTGGACGCTTCACAGAAATTACACACCCAGCCCTGGTGTGATTCGTGACATCACCGGTTTAGAAAAAATTGAAGTCTGCCTGATCTACTAAATTGAAAGAAATAGCACTTTATGTGCATTTCCCATATATTATGTATATTAGAAGTTTGTCTAACTTTCCTTTTGTGATAACATTAAAAACCACATTTTGCCTGGTGTTGTCCTTTAAAAAGCCATCTGGGGTTCTGTTAGACCTGTACACACTTTGCCCTCTAGAGGAATTGTACAACTGGGCAGCAATGTGAGGGAAGATCCAAGAAGAAATATTCTTACCATATCTCGCTGCTCATTGTGTTCATCCTTCACAATGAAGATCATATCAAATCTTGATAGAATAGTGGGCATGAAGTCAATATTCTCCTCTCCCTTGGTGTCATCCCATCTTCCATACACTGAATTAGCAGCTGCGAGCACTGAACAGCGAGAGTTCAGGGTGGTGGTGATGCCAGCTTTCGCAATAGAAATGGTCTGCTGCTCCATAGCCTCATGGATTGCAACTCTGTCATCCTCTCGCATCTGAAAGTTTAATTTCAGTTAGACTTTTTAAACAGTCATTGGATAGCATAAGCCACAATTTTTATTTTTTTTTAAATTTAACTAGGGTTCAGCAAGCAAACCTACACGTACACTAACCAATGCTGATCACATTTCCATAGTCCTGCATTTCCCCCAGTTCTGGCACCCATATGGACTGTCAAATGTCCAGGGTCTACACCTCTTTTGAAAAGCTGGAAGTCACAGCCTTTTATGCCTATTAAGGAGCACTCAGATGCATTTAAAAAGACAATAGCTTCTGATCTCTGTAGCCTCAGCAAAGTCGGAAGAGTCAAGTGAGCACCCAAACACAGAAGTTATGCTGCACTGCCGAAACACAGGCGAAAGTCTACTGCTTGTACTTGCAGTGAACATAAGTACTAAAATCCTACACTCCCAACTACAGTGAACTTGATAAATATTATCAGCATCATTTTCAAAAAGATTACCTTATCAAATTCATCAATGCAAACCACTCCTCCGTCTGCCAGCACCATGGCACCACCCTCCATAATGAAGTTACGAGATACAGGATCCCTCATGACTGAAGCGGTCAAACCAGCTGCACTGCTGCCCTTACCAGATGTGTACACCTGAAAACAGAGGTTGTATCAGCAACAGATACAACATATGATGTGTATGTGCCATGCATGAGGAATAAAGTATTCAGTCCAAACTGAGGGGCAGAACCGCCTCTTACCCCAATAGGCGAGCACCTCTCCACAAACTTCAGAAGCTGAGACTTGGCAGTTCCAGGGTCTCCCAGCATCAGCAGGTTGATGTCTCCTCTACGAGTTAAGCCATCTGGAAGCCTGAATAAAGGATTAACACTGCATTAGAAAAAAGCCAATGGAAATCACAGTCTCTGTACCCCATCACCACACCAAGTTCTCTGTCTTAGATTTAGTATGTAACCCTTTAACTATAGCGGCATTAAATTCTAAAAAAAAAAAAAAAACTCACCTTTTACGGGATCCACCAAAGAGCAGACATGCAATGGCCTTTTTGATGTCAGTACTGCCATAGATTGATGGAGCAATGCTTTTAGCAATTGTTTCATAAATATCAGGTTTAGAGGCAAGACGTCTGAACTCCTCCTCTTCTTGAGGAGTCACAACGCCAGCTGCACTTCTTCCTATAAATGTAAGAGACAAAAGACTTAAATAGGCTGAAACAAAAAACTTTAATATACTGTCTACAGGTAACTATGCATCATGGGTCTGCAAAGAGTGATTTTGCAGTGGAAATCAGTGCCCCAAAATGCAGCACTACACAGCAGATAGACTGTTAGACTATAGATTTTTTTTTTGTTTTGTTTTTTTACACAAAGACTAGTGTACACTTATAATAAGGCAGAAACAGTTGCAATCTAATGTCATGACTGCTGCCAGCTGTAAATACGTAACTATTTCAGGTAGCTGAATTTTGTGCCTAAATCATAGAAAGGGCACTGCTATTTCCTACATGTAATGTCTACATATACCGCGCCATCGTTTACTCCAACCAAAAATAATTTACCTACTATCCTGTTGTCGGCAGCAAAACTGCTCATCCCAATTCATTGGAGGGATGAATCTCCACCCATATTGTGTGAATGGGTTGAAAAAGTCCAGCAAATTGCTCGCTTTGAGGAGTTGTGCAGCTGGGAAACAGGAACTTATGGCAAGTACCGAAATTTGTGGGAGCCATGGCATAAATTTTACAGAAATTACTTATCTGACTCCCCAACTCCTTGAGACGTTGTATTTGTTCATCGTGGATTTGACATTCTTCTATTGAGGCTGTTCATCGTGGATTTGACATTCTTCTATTGAGGCTTTCCAAACTCTAAGGTTTCTGGCACTCACTTATATTCCCTTATTCTTTAATTCATTAATGCTCCACTTGCTGATCAACTCTGACAACACAAGGTTCCTCAGTTCTAATTCTATTCTAGTTTTTGATTAAGTTTTTGACTGCCAATCATCTGTTGCCTACTACAAAATGTATGTCCCCCCTTTGTTTGTTTGTTTTTTTGTTTGTAGAAGAATGTGATATTTACGATCTGTTTTTTTTTTTGTTTTTGATGTTTGCCCTATTCTATTTGCTGAGTTTACATCGGCACAAAACTATATAAAACAAGTGATCTTGATCAATGCAAGGGACATCGTATCAACTATGTACTTGGTGCTAGGACCTGCACGTCCTAATTGTAATTATTATTTTTCTGGAAGATGTTCCTTAAAAATTTGTTTGGAAAAACACATATACTGCGCCTCCAGCTGCACACTTCAGGTATAGATCTGGGTCAAGACGTACTTTTTTTTTTTTAGAGAAATTGAAGTGTGCCTAAACTACTAAAGTGAGGAAAATAACACTATAAGTGCATCTCCCATAATAAGTGTACTTTAGGAATTTGTCTTTGTTTAGAAAATAACATTAAAATATATAAAGATTTTGTCTGGAGTTCTCCTTTAATCCAAGTGGGCACGAGACACTGTTTGCCTCACTGTCACCCAAACTTCATCTGAAGAAATATTCTTTTGGCACACCAGACCTGAACTGCAAAGTGAACAAGTTTTTATTGTTCATGTCCCAAAAGCTGTGCAGAACTCAGCACTGGTGCGCCAACTTTATAAAAGACATGTACAACTCACCTGTGCCTTCTGTATCTACTTGTATGCCAACAACACGGATATAGGAGCTTCGAATACCCACTCCGACTCTGTCACGCCCTTTATTGGCGGTTTTACCACTTTTGCGAATTGAATAAATACCCATTATAGTCACTCTATTTCCTGGAACAACTTTGTCACAGAGATACCTAAAGAGATGGGGAAACAAGAGGGTCTTCAATGAAGCACTACAACAGATACAGCGTTACATAAGCAATGAACTGGAACCTTACCTGTCACAGTACAACTGCATATGTCGGGGCATCTCTCCATGTGGGACAGCATCTGGGGACTCCTGAAGTTTCAGGGTTTGAAAATCCACACATTTACATTTGTCAGGTATAATGTAGTATGGATCCAGGGGACACTTGGGCCGACCTGCCTGCTCCCTGTGGGCAATGAAGACAAGTTAAGCACAAGAGCACAAGTATGTGAACTGACACATTAAACACAAGACCACTTGTTTGATGAACATACGTGTTGCACTTTCTTGGCATAGCATAGCCCTCCAGGCCAGGCCGCACAGGAATGTTACTGATGGTGTTCCTGCAGCTGCGGCATTGTATTGAGATCTTTATAGCTTTGGCTCTCACAGCTGTAGCAGCAATAATGATACCAGGGATCTTCACAAGGTGAGACATCTGCTCCGACTGGAAGAGAAAAAGTACTGTCACTCACATGTGGCGTTTGTTCTCTCCGACAGCTCAATAGAGAATGAACAGAGCCACAGGCCATGTGCCAACCCACGGCTGTATTCAGAAGGAGTCAGGGACAAATCTGGAGATTGGCAGGGGGCACAGAGGTCGGACCCAACACAATCTCTTACTTGTCCCATATCCTGTAAGTAGGGGTACAAGTTTTAATTGGAATCCCCTTAAACATGAGGACAAGTAACCCCATGGCTGGTTAAAGTGTGGGCAATCTAAATACCTTCAGACTGCGGATGTTGGCAGGATTGGCATCAGAGCGCAGCATGACCTGGATTTCTTGTACAGTCTCTTCACCAGCGGGACGTGGACGTGTAACCTCATCCGCCACCTCCTGAGCAGCCTCCTCCAGCTACAATAAATAAGTCAGGAATTAAGAATGTGAAGATTATTGGTTCATCATAAAATGGAATAAAAAATGTATATAGTTAAACCAAACAATCCCTAAATTGCTTACTGTATGTATGATATCACTTACCAGATGGAGGTGTTCTGTGGGCTGCTTATATAGGTAGTCTGCTAGATCCTCATCAAAACTGGCCAGATCCTCCATCTCCACCTCAATCCAATACTCCCCAAGGTTATAGTGCCGCTTAAGTTCATCTCTGAAAGAAAACATACCGTTAGTAAGAAACAATATACCAAGAAAACCCAACACACAAGTATGACAGGACAGCCTTGGAGACAAAAAAGAACCAAAACTAATTTGTTTCTTATGAGCAACAATTGTCCAACCATGCAGGACTACAACTCTAATCATTTCAGCAGGGGTCCAACAGCACCGGTAGATAAGTGTTCAGAGTGGTGGTTAGATTACCACAGGGATGCACGCCAGGAGGACAGCAATCCTATTAGCCGACCATAGGAACATCAAGCATGGATAGGGTCCGACAGCATCCAGAGTATAGTTTCAAAAGCTTTATTAGCACATCAGGTACAGGCAGCGACGTTTTGTCCTTGCGGACCATGCTTGATAAAGACCGCGAGGTCGAAACGCCGCTGCCTGTACCTGATGTGCTAATAAAGCTTTTGAAACTATACTCTGGATGCTGTCGGACCCTATCCATGCTTGATACAACTTTAATCATGTCCTGACAGCCACTGGTGGGGTGACAGGGTACAATGGATGCTGTAGCTTAGCACAGCATCCAGGGAGGCACGTTGTATTTTAAATATTTAGCATGTTACTTTTGTTACATGTGTTTCTTCATCATTATTTTAAAACATTTTTTTGTTCATGGCTCAGCATTAGATCTGGGGGGGGGGGGGGGGGGACACAGGGCTCAGCATTAGATCTTGGGGGGGGGGACACAGGGCTCAGCATTAGATCTTGGGGGGGGGACACAGGGCTCAGCATTAGATCGTGGGGGGGGGGACACAGGGCGCTGCATTAGATCTTGGGGGGGGGGACACAGGGCTCTGCATTAGATCTTGGGGGGGGGGGACACAGGGCTCTGCATTAGATCTTGGGGGGGGGGACACAGGGCTCTGCATTAGATCTTGGGGGGGGGGGACACAGGGCTCAGCATTAGATCTTGGGGGGGGGGACACAGGGCTCAGCATTAGATCTTGGGGGGGGGGACACAGGGCTCAGCATTAGATCTGGGGGGGGACAAAGGGCTCAGCATTAGATCTGGGGGGGGGGACACAGGGCTCAGCATTAGATCTGGGGGGGGGACACAGGGCTCAGCATTAGATCTGGGGGGGGGACACAGGGCTCAGCATTAGATCTGGGGGGGGGGACACAGGGCTCAGCATTAGATCTGGGGGGGGGGACACAGGGCTCAGCATTAGATCTGGGGGGGGGGGACACAGGGCTCAGCATTAGATCTGGGGGGGGGGACAGGGCTCAGCATTAGATCTGGGGGGGGACACAGGGCTCAGCATTAGATCTGGGGGGGGACACAGGGCTCAGCATTAGATCTGGGGGGGGACACAGGGCTCAGCATTAGATCTGGGGGGGGGACACAGGGCTCAGCATTAGATCTGGGGGGGGGACACAGGGCTCAGCATTAGATCTGGGGGGGGACACAGGGCTCAGCATTAGATCTGGGGGGGGGACACAGGGCTCAGCATTAGATCTGGGGGGGGGACACAGGGCTCAGCATTAGATCTGGGGGGGGGACACAGGGCTCAGCATTAGATCTGGGGGGGGGACACAGGGCTCAGCATTAGATCTGGGGGGGGGACACAGGGCTCAGCATTAGATCTGGGGGGGGGACACAGGGCTCAGCATTAGATCTGGGGGGGGGGACACAGGGCTCAGCATTAGATCTGGGGGGGGGGGGGACACAGGGCTCAGCATTAGATCTGGGGGGGGGACACAGGGCTCAGCATTAGATCTGGGGGGGGGACACAGGGCTCAGCATTAGATCTGGGGGGGGGACACAGGGCTCAGCATTAGATCTGGGGGGGGGACACAGGGCTCAGCATTAGATCTGGGGGGGGACACAGGGCTCAGCATTAGATCTGGGGGGGGGACACAGGGCTCAGCATTAGATCTGGGGGGGGGGACACAGGGCTCAGCATTAGATCTGGGGGGGGGACACAGGGCTCAGCATTAGATCTGGGGGGGGGACACAGGGCTCAGCATTAGATCTGGGGGGGGACACAGGGCTCAGCATTAGATCTGGGGGGGGGACACAGGGCGCAGCATTAGATCTGGGGGGGGGACACAGGGCTCAGCATTAGATCTGGGGGGGGGGGGACACAGGGCTCAGCATTAGATCTGGGGGGGACACAGGGCTCAGCATTAGATCTGGGGGGGGGACACAGGGCTCAGCATTAGATCTGGGGGGGGGACACAGGGCTCAGCATTAGATCTGGGGGGGGGACACAGGGCTCAGCATTAGATCTGGGGGGGGGACACAGGGCTCAGCATTAGATCTGGGGGGGGACACAGGGCTCAGCATTAGATCTGGGGGGGACACAGGGCTCAGCATTAGATCTGGGGGGACACAGGGCTCAGCATTAGATCTGGGGGGGACACAGGGCTCAGCATTAGATCGGGGGGGGGACACAGGGCTCAGCATTAGATCTGGGGGGGGGACACAGGGCTCAGCATTAGATCTGGGGGGGGGACACAGGGCTCAGCATTAGATCTGGGGGGGGGGGGACACAGGGCTCAGCATTAGATCTGGGGGGGGGGGGACACAGGGCTCAGCATTAGATCTGGGGGGGGGGGGGGACACAGGGCTCAGCATTAGATCTGGGGGGGGGGGGAGACACAGGGCTCAGCATTAGATCTGGGGGGGGACGACGACAGACAGAGGGCTCAGCATTAGATTTGGCCATTGGTGGTGGTCTCAGCACCCTGTCCCTAAGCATAACTACTTATGGTGTGTTAAGATTTTATCTGACATCTTTGAAGCCAAAGCCAGGAACAAACTACACACAGGGAACAGGTCATAAAGGTATAAAGGTAAGACTGAGATTTCTCCTCTCTTCAATTGCATTTCTGGCTTTGGCTTAAAAGATCTGTCAGATAAATCTGTGTAAACAGACCATTACACATCTCTATTGTCCAGATAACAATGACACGTAGGAAACCAATAGATCGATAACCCCCTATACACCCAGCATCGTCTGCTCTTCTACAAGAACAGAGGCCGCATCACCCCATAGGAGCAGGGTCACACAATAGCTGAGGGGATGCGGCTCACTGACCATGCGGCATCCTGATCACATCTCATATCGATAATCAATCACTATGACAGCAGTATAAGTGATGCCGGCACGGTACCGGAGTAGCCCGTTCAGACCTGTATTTGTAGGTGAAGCCGGTGCGGTCGGTGCCATAGCGGTACTGCCTCAGGAACTCCTTAAAGCGCTTCTTCAGCTGCGACTTCTTGGCCTGTCCGTCATCGCCCGTCTGCTGCTCTCCTCCAAAACTGTCGCTGTAGAAGATACCGGGATCGTCGAAGCCGGACATGATGAGACGGGACAGAGAACCGAGAGCAATGGAGACCGCACCACAAGCTGAAAGCGCGCGAAATCAACACTTTCGCGCCAAAGCAGAATCGGCGCCACCAGACGAACTCCGCCCACTCTTGTTTCCTATTGGTTAATCAGCCGGGCGTCCTTAAAAAATATCTGTGCATGAGCTGCTGTACAATGCGCATGCGTTAATTTTTCTTGCTTGCTAGAGCGCAAAAGTACTTTCATTCTACGGAGTCATGTGTGGAGCCATTTTGTTAGAGACCACTGGAAATTCAATCCAAGGCAATATGTTGTGGTCTCCGGAAACATGTCCGCTGCTACAGTGTGCGTCCAGTCACCTTGTACCATGATTCTTTTTTTGCCTACTGCAGCGACTTTGTATTGCGTTTTGTTTTTTTTTTGTGGAAAACCTGTTGATTTAACCATGAGGCCAATAACTGCATCATAAAACAGCCGTAATTAACAGTATTTGCGGTATTTTTAATAACTGCAGTGTGAACGCAGCCTTACAATATGGGCTAAGAAATTGAGTTTTTCTGGTTGTTTTAAGTGTCCAGAAGGAGGAGCCAAAGTCCATTGAGTGCAGAAAGGAGCATCTCTTTGCTTGCCCTCCTTGATTGACATATGGGGCTCTGGCAGTGTCCACACATTGCTGTTTGTTGTGTTTTTGCACAAATCATGCTATTTTGCCATTAGTGCACAAACTACTATAAGCGCACTTTTTTTTAACAGAAATTTTGGTAATTTATGGCAAAAATGTAAAGTGTGAACACAGTGCTGAGACTTGTCATATGGAGCGTGTGTTATGCGTCCCAATAGTGGTGCATGCCCAGTAAGGACCCACAGGCTGCGCCCATAGCAGAGAGCCTCATCGGAAGACCATCGGATTGCTTACAGACATCATTTTTTTATTGCTCTTCCAGCTATGTATGCAGCTCTAGCCATGATATGGAGCAGAATAACATAGCCAGAATCCGGCTCCACACTGATGAGGGGCAATACCCCAAAACAGCTGTCTGTGGATGGATACCTGGCTTTGGTATTTCCCTTCTCATGTCACAATACTCGCCACAGAGTTAGACTTTAATGCAAAAGGGGCCACACTGGTATTTCACTATTTATGTTCCAGTACTAACAACTGAGTGGTATTTAATGGTTTTGGTGTGGTAAGAACTCAACCTGATAATGCAGATTGGATTGTGGGTATATTACGAGCAGGGGCGTAGCTAGGATTCATGGGGCCCCTAGCAAAAAACGGTACGCCCCCCTACACACACACACACACACATATATATATATATATATATATATATATATATATATATATATAATCAAAGAATTCCGCAGCACAACCATGTGGTGAAAAAAATCCAAAATAGTGTTTATTCCATATCAGTAGAAAATTCCATGCAACGTTTCTGTCTCTTCCCGAGACCTTTCTCAAGCATAAACATAGTGAGTAACACATCCATTTTATACACACGTGAAGTCAGCTGCAATTGATTGTCAATCAATGTGACGTCATAGTAAAAGTGAAATCATTCACAATATAGGGTCCAAAAGGACAAAGTGTACTTTGGTATACAATTTCTTGTGCATTTATATATACATATCACACAATACCATAGTGAAAAAAGTGCTACATTTAAAATCATATGTAGTTTGCTGGGCGGAGTCAGCCACCACTCTCCACTGCTATTGGTTCTTCATTCACATGCCTTCATGACAGGACGTCTTCTCCCTGGTGTAAAACAACCTCTCACTGCAGGTGTGTGCAGACTCTCACTCTGCCCATCCCTGTGGGTGGATACATGGGAGGACCTGTGGGGGCTCGCTCCTGTAGCTCCAATCTCAGTAGGTAGATATTTTGTTATACGATCATACTACAACTCAGTAGAACATCTGTGATCTTCAAGGAGCAGGGGCCATAATAAGTACAACTAGCAAATCCAGACGGACTATCACTATACGGAACTCCATCCATCAAACTTCGGGTTTTCCGGCCAGACACTCTAGCTGCGTGTTCACACACAGCGCTAAAGTGAAAGTGTACCTGGGTATCTCAACCACCCTGCAAACAGAGTGGGAGATTCCCATACCTGCCCAAACCCAATTGTAAGTTGTGAAAAGTCCTAATGTGCTATATCAGTGTACTAACCCCATAGTTGGAATTAACCCCATCCTGTAATTACTGGTTAGCAGTGGGTTGTGGTGGACCCCTCGCGCTCAGTCTTGATCATTCTAAGCGTACCCCGACATGATTGTCTTGTACCTTGATAATTTTGAGTAATCACATTCTTTCTCTCTTATTTTTTTAGAATGATCAAGACTGAGCGCGAGGGGTCCACCACAACCCACTGCTAACCAGTAATTACAGGATGGGGTTAATTCCAACTATGGGGTTAGTACACTGATATAGCACATTAGGACTTTTCACAACTTACAATTGGGTTTGGGCAGGTATGGGAATCTCCCACTCTGTTTGCAGGGTGGTTGAGATACCCAGGTACACTTTCACTTTAGCGCTGTGTGTGAACACGCAGCTAGAGTGTCTGGCCGGAAAACCCGAAGTTTGATGGATGGAGTTCCGTATAGTGATAGTCCGTCTGGATTTGCTAGTTGTACTTATTATGGCCCCTGCTCCTTGAAGATCACAGATGTTCTACTGAGTTGTAGTATGATCGTATAACAAAATATCTACCTACTGAGATTGGAGCTACAGGAGCGAGCCCCCACAGGTCCTCCCATGTATCCACCCACAGGGATGGGCAGAGTGAGAGTCTGCACACACCTGCAGTGAGAGGTTGTTTTACACCAGGGAGAAGACGTCCTGTCATGAAGGCATGTGAATGAAGAACCAATAGCAGTGGAGAGTGGTGGCTGACTCCGCCCAGCAAACTACATATGATTTTAAATGTAGCACTTTTTTCACTATGGTATTGTGTGATATGTATATATAAATGCACAAGAAATTGTATACCAAAGTACACTTTGTCCTTTTGGACCCTATATTGTGAATGATTTCACTTTTACTATGACGTCACATTGATTGACAATCAATTGCAGCTGACTTCACGTGTGTATAAAATGGATGTGTTACTCACTATGTTTATGCTTGAGAAAGGTCTCGGGAAGAGACAGAAACGTTGCATGGAATTTTCTACTGATATGGAATAAACACTATTTTGGATTTTTTTCACCACATGGTTGTGCTGCGGAATTCTTTGATTATTTACGGGGAGACGTGGATTCGGTCTCCAGCTGCTGGCACCCTTACACCGGTCTAAACTGAGTGCGCTTCACACTGGACTTTTTTTTTTTTTTATATATATATATATATATATATATATACACACACACACATACTCGGTGATGTGGCCGAAAAAAACATTTTTTTGTGTTCTCTTACATGCTGCAACACAAAACAGGGTTAAAGGACAACTCCGGCGGGACACCCAAAAAAAAAAAAACACAGACACCATACTCACCATCCCTCCGGTGACGATCGCCACTCCATTCGCCCGCCGTCCGCCTCACCGTCACCTGCGTCCGCCGTCCAGCGATGTCTCCTTCTTCCGGGTCCATGAGAGAGAAAAGGCTGCCAGCGCGCTTGCGCACCGGCAGCCTTTTCATTGGCTGGAGCGCATCACATGGCTTCCAGCAAGCTCAGCCAATCAGGGCTGAGCAAGCTGGAAGCCATGTGATGCGCTCCAGCCAATGAAAAGGCTGCTGGTGCGCATGTGCACCAGCAGCCTTTTCTCTCCCATTCACTCTCAATGAAGACGCCGAGAAGGAAGAAGACCCGGACCGCCCCCAGCTCTGACATCACCCGACACCAGAGAAGAGGACCGTGACGACCGTAATAGGTAATGTATATATTCTTTAACTTCCGGGGTGGGGGGTCGGGGGTCGGAAAGTGGGGGAAGGGGGCCAGACCGGGTATTTAACCACATTACAAAGTTATATAACTTTGTAATGTGTGTTAAATAAGCCAAAAAAAATTTTCGCCGGAGTTGTCCTTTAATACTGAGGACAATTAGTCAATTAGTTCTCTCCTTTGCTACTCCTGCACTGATAACCCCTGGCCTCTGCAGGAACTCAGAGAACAGAGGTAAGAGGTTATGAGAGTAGTTAGGCAGAGAGCTAATTGTCTTCTGTATTAACCCTTTTTTGTGTTGCAGCATGTAAGAGAACACTGGGTCACTTACATGCAGTTTCCCAGAACATGCAGACTACTACTCCTATTATGGCCATTTCTCTTGCTGTGTCAATGCCTGTTCTGGTAAGTGTTTGCACTGCAACTGCTGCTGGTTTTCCCCTAGTATTCTCTGGTAATGTGCATTCTCATGTGTATTCTCATGTATTCCTGTGTATTATTGCATTGTACAGTGGTATGCAAGGCTGTTGATCACGTGACCTGTAACCATGGTTCCTCCAATGGCTGACTAGCTCTGGCCAGGAGCAACCATGTGACCTTCCACTTCCTCCTAACAAGTTAGTCTTCCCCCTGCTGCTGAGCAAGGAGGTTGTGTGTGTCGTCCCTCTCCTGCCTCAGAGGAGTTGTGGATCGAGTGCTCTGCTGTATTCAAGTCTTCAGCTGTATCTGCCTGCTCAAGTGTCCGGAGTCTTCTCTCTCATCTGGGTGTCATTCTGTTATCTCTCCTCATCGCTGCAAGGATTCACAGCAAGTATTATTCTCAAGCTAATCCACCCAGCAACGCTATTTCTCTCATACTCCTACTCCCATCATCCGGCACGTATTCTCACAGCCTATGCAGCACCACTCCTGCCTTATTTGTCAAAGCCTGCTATATACCCGGTTGCATCCGGACAGAACTGTTGCTACTAGTTACCTCATCTATAATAAAACCGCTGTTACTGAACCCTGGCATTGGTGTCCACTAACTGGTGCCCTGACTAGGTGCAGCGAAGAATCGCATGCCCATCATCACCCGCAGATTCCACAGACCGGCCCTACAGCTGTGCCACCCTCAGGCCTATACCGTGACAAGTATAACCCCTGCAGCTGCCCCGGTCATTGCCCGCTCATAACACCAGCACTGCGGAAGTGGCCTCCAGGGGCCAGGGCATTGCATTTTTGGCGTCACGAACAGGATACGTACACCCCGCGGTGTTCATATTTGCTACCTCTCATCATCCTCAGAGACTCTGCTATTGCCGCGCTGCGGCCTGCTAAGGGGTCAAGTCAGCTGGTGACGCACCGTCTTCGCGCGCGCGCGCGCTCCGCTCAAGCTCCGCCCCGGCTCCGCCCCGACCCTGCAGTATCCAAGCCTCTGTTGCAGGAAGGAAGGAGATTGTGCCCGGACCACCGGAAGTGTTGGTGCTGACTTCCGGCCTATCCCTCCCCGGCCCCGGACACCCTGCCTATCGGTGCCTGCTGTTCCCGCAAGCTCTCCTTGCCTCTGCTTTCTTCCAGGCGCTTTGCACCAGAACCCCTCATCATGTCCACCGGCCATCACAGTGACTCTGACGGGTCCGGCAGTCCGCCGATGGCCCGGGCGCCACCCGCGGCTCCCGTTGCTATGGCTACCGCAGCGGTTCCGTTCTTCATTGGGCCCAACAACCTTCCCTGTTATAAAGGAGAACCCCACACGTTGGCTGATTTCAAGGAAAAAATTTCCCGCACCCTTGAACTTGTCTCACTCTCTCCCACTCAGCAGGTGCAGTTGCTGCTAGGACAACTGGAGGGTCCCGCTGCAGAGGAGGTGCGGTCATGGCCAGCTACGGAGAAAGCTAATGTACAACAGATCCTGGCCCGGCTGAGTAAAGAATTTGAGGTACAGTCACCCACGGAGGTCCGCCTTAAGTTTTATGACCGACGACAAAGGCCAGGTGAGACCCTCAGAGACTATGCACTAGCACTCCAATCTGCCTACCGGGCCCTGAGACAGGTTGATACCATAGACCCCTATGATCACTGACCGCTTCATAGAGGGGGTGGACTCTAGACTCATCCAGAGCCAATTGCGTATGCTAGCTGCCCAAAACCCTACAATGCATTTCCTGGACTTCAAGACTCTGGCTCTGAGGGTGGTTGGCATTGACAATCCCTGTGCCGGCTGTACTCCAGGTTCAGATTGCCCGGACCCGGTGGGATCTATACCCTCACCTCCAGTGCCCACTATGGTTCCGCCGGTTTCCGCTATACAAGCTGCCCAACAGTCTATCCCGGCTAGCTCACCAGCGATCCCTGCTCTCCTTACGCAAGTGGTTGACTCTCTCTGCCAAGCCCTAAGGGGGCTACAAGGGGCCTATCCAACACCTCCACCACCACAGGACCCCTGCCCTGAGTATGCAGTTCCCGATCGGCCTCCTCCACAGAGACTTAGATCCCCTGAGCGCCCCTATTGCCGCCACTGTAGGCGACATGGACACTACCGCTCCCAATGCTATCAGTTAAACGGGCTACCCCTGGGTCTGAGGGCCAACACCCAGGAGGTCGAGATCCAGGCCCGCAGGAAGCACAGTGGTTCTCAAGGTTCCTCTCACAATGCCCGCATGTGACTCTCTGGGTGGACGGAGTCCCCCTGGAGGCTCTGGTAGATACAGGTTCCCAGGTTACCACTATCCCGAGGCATGTGTTTGAAGAACATTGGGATCTGAGAACCCTAGGTCCAGTTGAGAAATACCGTCTGAAACTTATTGCTAGTAATGGTCGTCCTATTGTGCAACTAGGTTACTGGGAACCCACTGTCTGCATAGGGAAGCAAGAGCTAGCACGTCAGGGTATCATTGTTACTGAGGCTCAGGGAGATAGTGGGACCGTGGTATTAGGCATGAATATTATCCGTCATGTATTCACTGAAGTGTTGGATGCCTTGAATGCCTCTATGTCTTGTGCTTCTCCTCAGTACAGGCAAGCCGTCCAGAAGACCATTAAAGTGCTCACCGCTCAGCGGAAGTTTGCCAATCCTCGAGGAGAAATCTGCCGTGTCCGCACTAGAGATGCTCGTCCGATCACCATCCCAGCTAACAGTGAGTTCCTCATCTGGTGCAGGGTCCGTCCGGGCCTTAACAATGCTGACTATGTGGCCCTTCTGGATGCTATTGAAATTGAGGGGCAACCTCTTGTCAGGGCCGCTAGAAGCCTGGTGACCGTCTCCAATGGTCAGGTCCCTGTCCGTCTGGTGAACCTTGGAGACTCCCCAGCTGACCTACCCAAGTTCACCACCGTGGCCATGCTATACCAACTCGATCCTGAGGACATCGTCTGTGAGGAGACCATTGCCTATCAGAGATCCATCCGTGGCACTCAAAGGGACTCAAACAGGGCTCTCGCCCCTTGGTGGGACGAGCTCCATATTGGCGATGCCAATACCCCACTTGAATACCTCCACGGCATCCTCAAGGTGGCCAAAAGGTATCACGAGGCCTTCAGCAAACACTCCCTCGATTTCGGAAAGACCAATCTGGTCCAGCATCGGATCAACACTGGGGACCATTTGCCTATCAAAGAGAAACATCGGCCAATCCCCCCTGCCAGCTATCAGCAGGTCAAGAAACTGCTCAAGGAGATGAAAGACTCTAACGTTATCCAAGAAAGTCAGAGTCCGTGGGCTGCCCCTATTGTCCTTGTGAAAAAGAAAGACGGTAACATCCGATTCTGCGTGGATTATAGGAAGATAAACACAATCACCCACAAGGATGCCTATCCTTTGCCCCGGATCGAAGAGTCTTTTGCTGCTTTGGGGTCAGCCGCCTACTTCTCCACCTTGGACCTCACCAGTGGGTACTGGCAGGTGCCCATGGCACCCGAAGACTGTGAGAAGACGGCCTTCACCACCCCCATGGGGCTCTTTGAATTCACCAGCATGCCCTTCGGTCTGTGCAACGCCCCCGCTACCTTCCAGCGGTTGATGGAAAGGTGTCTCGGCCATCTCAACTTTCAGAGTGTCCTGCTCTACCTAGATGATGTGATTGTCTATTCACGTACCTACGAAGATCACGTCCATCATCTGGCTGAAGTGTTCCAGGTCCTAATCGATCACGGCCTGAAAATCAAGCCTTCCAAGTGCCACCTTCTCAAACCCCAAGTGAACTATCTGGGGCATGTTGTGAGTGCTGAGGGGATACAACCCGATCCAGAGAAGATCTCGGCTGTGGAAAACTGGGATACCCCTAAGACCGTCAAGGAGGTGAGAAGTTTTCTGGGATTTGCCGGCTATTACCGCCGCTTCATTCCCCACTTTGCCCAAGTGGCCGAGCCCCTCAAAGAGTTACTCCGGGGTTGCCCTCGAGAAAGCTACAACCGACGGCTCCCCGTCGAGTGGTCCGAACGGCAGGAGGTTGCCTTTCAAACCCTGAAACGCCTGTTGACTACGCCTCCTATCCTGGCCTACCCGGACTATAACCTTCCTTTCCGGCTCTACACGGACGCCAGCTTCCAAGGCCTGGGAGCTGTGCTGTCCCAGGTTCAAGATTGCCAAGAGAGAGTTGTAGCTTATGCCAGCCGGAGTCTTCGGGGCGCTGAAAAGAACGACAACAATTATAGCTCCTTCAAGTTGGAGTTACTAGCCCTAGTGTGGGCCGTCACCGAAAAGTTCAAGGACTACCTGGCTGCCACCCCTGTTACCATCTATACGGATAACAACCCGTTGGCGCATCTCAACACTGCTCGGCTGGGCGCCCTGGAACAGCGGTGGGCTTCTCGACTGGCCAATTTCCAGTTTGAAATTAAGTACCGCAGTGGCAAGGCTAACGTCAATGCAGACCTCCTGTCCCGACTACCCAAGGGCGAAGAGGCCCCAGAGGACAGCGATTGGGAAGATTTAGAAATGCCTCCCTTCTACTAAAGGTTCGCTACCCAGTGAGCGATTGATGCAGCTAGGCCTGAAACGCCTTCGCCTCCACCTAGGGCCCCGCAAGACTTGGCCAGGTGGCAGACCATCCAGGAAGAGTCCCGCGTCCTGGGGGAGATCTATGACTACCTCTCTACTGGTCGGGTCCCCATGCGGATAAAGAGGCCCTATCCTGATGTCGAGCTAAGGCGACTCTGGAGGCAAAGAAAGAGGCTCTTCCTACAGAAGGGACTGATCCTGCGAAACTCTCTTGACCCGGTCTCCGGGGAGAGGTGCCACCAGATCCTCATTCCCCGACGAGACGCTAAGATGGTGCTAGATGCCTACCATGACCGGTCCGGTCATTTCGGGGTACACAAGACGGAGGCCACTATCCGACAGCGGTTCTACTGGATCGGGATGAGGGCTGACATCGAGAACTGGTGTGCCGAGTGCCCTGCCTGTAATATCTCCAAAGCTGGGGGAAGAGAAGTCAGGGCCCCTTTGCATCCAATCACCTCCCACCGGCCGAATCAGCTAGTCGCCCTGGACCATGTGAAGCTGGCCCCTACAAGTTGCGGGTATACCTACGCCCTCACCATGGTCGACCATTACTCCAAGTGGGTAGTCGTGGTACCTGTCAGGGACTTGACCGCCAAGACCACCGCCCTTACTTTTTACAAGGAGTATGTAAAGCACTATGGGTGCCCAGAGTCTCTGCTGACGGACTGGGGTCCGGCCTTCGAGTCGCAACTTTTCCAGGAGCTGTGTGCCTACCATGAATGTAAGAAGCTCCGTACCACGGCCTATCACCCTCAAGGGAATGGTCTGTGTGAAAAAGTTAACCAGGTCTTTATCAACATGCTCCGAACGGCTTCAGTGACGAAGAGAGTAGAGTGGCCCCACTTGTTGGATGAACTAGTGGAGATCTATAACAATACCACTCATTGTTCCACTGGCTACTCCCCGTTCTACCTGATGTTCGGCCGCCAAGGCCAACTTCCTCAGGACCGTGCTCTTGGAGTCCAAGCTCCTGACACCTTCAACCCCCTACCTGAAACTGACTGGGTTCGGGAGCATCAGAGGAGAATCCAGGATGCCCGGGAAATTGTTGACCGGAGGATGGGGGAAGCTCAGCAGCGCCAAGAGGATGCCTACAACCAAAGGGCGAATGCCACACCACTACAAGTGGGAGATAAAGTTTGGCTAAAGAAATATCATCGCTTTCACAAACTTGAAAGCCTTTGGGAGCCTGAGCCCTATGTCATCTCTTCTATCCCTTACCCAGAGACTGATGTGTATGAAGTAAAAAAGCCAGGGCTAGCCCCACAGACGGTGCACCGGAATAGGATAAAACGTTGCACTAAGGAGGACCTACAGGGCCTTACAGCACCGTGTCCGGTACCTGCATCCACACCTCCGGCTCCCCCAGCAGCTCCAGCTAAACCTCTCTCTCTGGAAGAAATGTTCCAAGTTGAACCGTTCCTCATGGCCATAGGCTATCCAGCGGTCCCTGTACACATTCCAGTGGCCCCTCCACTTCCAATTGTGCCTCCAACAACTCCATCTCTACAACCAGACACTGGGGGTGATCTTCCACCTGTACCTGCACCAATCACTGTTGAAGAGGATCCTCCGCTAAGACGGTCTGAGCGCTCTACCAGAGGAATTCCTCCACTCCGCTATAGAGATGAGTCCTTAACTGTTTCTGTTGTCTAACTGTTTAATTGTTTCAGGTTCCTGCTATGCAACGTTCAAGGTTCGTGCCTGGTCCTCCTGACCAAGTTCACTGTACTAACCAGCCATGAGCTGAAGGACACTTACACTAACAAAAGGTTCTCTAGTGCCTGTCCCAGAGCCTTTTACATGGACGATGTTCTAATTGCCTAAAAGAGACTCTACCTAACAGAGACACTTAACCCATTCCTTCCTAATGCACTTTCCTGTGATTTGCACTTATTTCATTATTGCACTTATTCTACTATTGTATTCCAGTGTTATTGAAGTCTTTGTATTTCCTACTCTGAGTAAGCACAAGGTTACATAGATTGCCTTAGAGTAGAGTGCCTCTTTTGTAAAACAGTATATTTTCCAGTGTCTAAGTCAGATAGCTCCTCCTCTGAGTAACAGAAGTCAGTTTACATATACCTCAGAGAAAGTCCAGTTTATGTAGGAGTGTATTTTCTCATCCAGTCTCAGTATTGTGTATTATTATAGTATCTATAGCTGGAAAGATTTAGTTGAGCCAGTTCGTATGCAGATTTTTCTCAGATTTTCATTCAGATTTTTCTCAGATTTTCATTCAGATTCATGTGAGCCAGTTCTCCTCAAGACCTCGCAGTATTTGTTGTCCCTTGTGTTTCCTTTCCTTTTGTTTCCAGTATTTGTTCACCTCTGTCTTGTCCCAACACAGTAGTAATCACACATAGTCTTACTTAACATTCACACTGGTCCATACATATTGCACCTTGGATACCCTTTCGTGTGTTTGGCCTATTGAGTAATTGTGTTGTATGATTGACCGGTATGTAAGGGGCCCCCATGTATGCTTGCTTTTATTATTTTGTTCTATTCTCTTTCAGGTATCCAAGACATTTCACAAACACGCCAAGATAGTACACAGGTCTTCACGTTCTCCTCCAGTAGGTTAACACATTTAACAGAAAACCTACTGTCTAACTGGCTGGAATATCGAGGGTCACCCGCCAGCAGTTAAGTTGTCCTGGCTTACACGTCAGATGGTTCACGCACTAGCTACCTGGTCGCCAGAGTACGTTAGGCACCCCTAGGTGAAGTCCTGCCACTAGGGTTTCTCATCCTCTCTCTCTTCTCACCTGTGCCTTGGGCGTGGGAAACACACACCTCATCACACTCACTCTCATCATTCATTCCTGTTGTTTGATTGTCCAGTCTATTCATGGTTGCTGCCTTCTAGATTCGCCGAGGTCGGCTCAAATTTGCTAGGGAGGTATGCAGTGTCCCAGAACATGCAGACTACTACTCCTATTATGGCCATTTCTCTTGCTGTGTCAATGCCTGTTCTGGTAAGTGTTTGCACTGCAACTGCTGCTGGTTTTCCCCTAGTATTCTCTAGTAATGTGCATTCTCATGTGTATTCTCATGTTTTCCTGTGTATTATTGCATTGTACAGTGGTATGCAAGGCTGTTGATCACGTGACCTGTAACCATGGTTCCTCCAATGGCCGACTAGCTCTGGCCAGGAGCAACCATGTGACCTTCCACTTCCTCCTAACAAGTTAGTCTTCCCCCTGCTGCTGAGAAAGGAGGTTGTATGTGTCGTCCCTCTCCTGCCTCAGAGTAGTTGTGTATCGAGTGCTCTGCTGTATTCAAGTCTTCAGCTGTATCTGCCTGCTCAAGTGTCCGGAGTCTTCTCTCTCATCTGGGTGTCATTCTGTTATCTCTCCTCATCGCTGCAAGGATTCACAGCAAGTATTATTCTCAAGCTAATCCACCCAGCAACGCTATTTCTCTCATACTCCTACTCCCATCATCCGGCACGTATTCTCACAGCCTATGCAGCACCACTCCTGCCTTATTTGTCAAAGCCTGCTATATACCCGGTTGCATCCGGACAGAACTGTTGCTACTAGTTACCTCATCTATAATAAAACCGCTGTTACTGAACCCTGGCATTGGTGTCCACTAACTGGTGCCCTGACTAGGTGCAGCGAAGAATCGCATGCCCATCATCACCCGCAGATTCCACAGACCGGCCCTACAGCTGTGCCACCCTCAGGCCTATACCGTGACAAGTATAACCCCTGCAGCTGCCCCGGTCATTGCCCGCTCATAACACCAGCACTGCGGAAGTGGCCCCCAGGGGCCAGGGCATCGCATACACACTGCAGTAAATAAGGGGTTAAGCAAAAGAACACAGGAGGCTCTTATCTTCCCTGGGCCCTCTTCCTCCACGGGCCCCATAGCAACCGCCTTCGCTGCCTCTATGGTAGCTATGTCACTGATTACAAGTGCACTACTTGGTTAGCACCTGTATATCAGATAAATTTGTGTGAAGTGGTAGGCTCTCTAGTGATCACCCTGTGTGTAAAAGAACTACATTAGATATTATTAATTAGACATTTATATCCTTTACTTGTAGAAAAAATAATAAACAAAGCTAAAAATAGATTATATGCACATTGCACATTGACAAGGAGTATATAGCAATAAAGTTAGTATTATAAATTGTTAAAAACATGAAAAATAAAATATATTATTGACGTAGAAAGTCTTGTGGTGAATACTGTAAATATAAACCAACAAGAAAGACAAAAAGTGATGGCACTGCCTGGCTCTCCACTAGATGGCTCTCTATCTCAGGCTGGTTCCGGTATGTGGTGGTGCTCAATCCGAAATAAACATTCTGTGTTAACAATGAATAAAGGATGAAAGGAGGCACTCACCAGCAGTGTATTCAGACCATCCGGCTTTTATTGCTGTGCGCACAGCAATGGTCTGAATACACTGCTGGTGAGTGCCTCCTTTTATCCTTTATTCATTGTTCACACTGTAAATATAAATATAATTGTTGTCTGTTGGCCCTTGCAAGCCTCCAATTGTCACTGTGCTGGCAGCAGGGATTTCAGCATCCACTGCGTATTAGATAAGATGTTGGATAGTTAAACATTCATTGAAAATTCATTAAAAATTAATTAAATAATTCTTTGTTATTTGTGCTGCTTGTAATACATGAAGTAGAGATAAAGTATGTCGGTGAAGTCCACCTCTCACCAGTCCTGTACTGTTCTTGAAGTCTATGGCCGTAGATGCAGAGGATACGTAAGATAGGCTGTGGCTTCCCCGCTCGTGTCTGAATACTGATGTATGCTTTTTCCTGCAGTTTGCACGGTGAGGGTGCGTGCACACTACGGAATTGCCGCTTATAACCCGCGGCGTATTCCAATGCTCGTCCCCGCACGCGGCGGTGCGCATCTCCACCCGTGCCATAGACACTATTCTGTGCACGGGCGGATTCCGCGTTCCATCGAAAGAATTGACATGCACAAACATGACATGCACAGAATAGTGTCTATGGCACGGGCGGAGATGCGCGCCGCCGCATCCGGGGACGAGCGACTGAATACGCCGCGGGTTATACGCGGCAATTCCATAGTGTGCACGCACACCCTAAAGCTTGAGCAGTGGAGGCTCACTGCAGCCAGGTAATTCAACCTCTGTTGGGCGTTCCTCCCATAGATGAGATGTTGGGAGTGTTGGTAAATGCTTCAAAAGTCAGGGATTGAGGCTAGGATATATGCTGAGAGTTTAGCATTGTATCGTAGCACAGTAATGTATTCACCACTAGTTGCAACTGTAATAGATATGTTTCTGAATAATCCTCTATTCTTTCAGTATTTAAAAAGAAAAAAAAAAAAGAGGCTTTCGGATAGCTGCTTTTAATCCAAGATCTGTCCTGGGGTCTGTTCGGCAGGTGATGCAGTTATTGTCCTAAAACAACTTTTAAACTTGCAGCCCTGTGTCAAATTGGCGTGGCCTAGAGTGTCTGTGCATTAGACTTGCAGCACCTCTCCGTCCCTCCTTCCCACCCTCTTCACCATTAGGAATGCCCCAGGCAGGATTTTTCCTATTCATCACCTGTCTGAACACTGCACAGGTGCTGGATCATTAAAGGAGAAGTCCGGCCAAAATTTATTTTTTATATGTTATCACTTATGGAAAGTTATACAATTTTCTAATGTACATTAATTATGGGAAATGCTCATATACTGCTATTTCCCTTAATTTAGTGTATCAGGAAGTGTTAGAATTCTCTCAGAACCAGTGACGTCACGACGAATGGTGTAATTCCTATGGAGTGTCCAGCAGGGGGCGCTCTATATATAGAAGTCAATGAGTACCATTGACTTCTATATATAGTGTGCCCCTGCTGGACACTCCATTGGAATTACAATGGATGTGTGTATGTAATGTTATGTACTGTACTTTGCAATTGAATACATTTATGGAATACTTAGGGGAGCAAGGACACTTACTCCCCAAAGTATCCCATAAATGTATTCAATAAATACATTTGCAGGGCACCGAGCAGGGAGGGAGAGAAGTGCCATCTACCTCCCCCCTCCCTGCTCGGTGCTGGGAACATATACAAAGTACTACTCCCCATTATCTGCAGATAATGGGGGAGTAGTACCTGTGCTATGTTATCGCCGCCTGCGCCGCTGCCGCTCATAGAGGTGCCGCTCCGCCGCTCACAGAAGTGCCGCCCGCGCCGCCGCTCATAGAGGTGCCGCCTGCCACCGCCGCTCACAGAAGTGCCGCCCGCTCCACCGCTCCCAGAAGTGCCTCCTCCTCCTCCGCTCCTTCCCTCCTCCCGGCTTGAAAAACTATGGCCCCGCTGACTCCCCGCCACCACTCACACTATGCGGCCGGCCGCGTCAGCCCTGACCCACCCCGGCCTGGGACACCAGGAAGCACCAGGAGCTGACGCTGCCGGCCTGCAGGTACAGAGAGCGGCGGCCGGCCGGATAGTGTGAGTGGCGGCGGGGAGTCAGCGGGGCCATAGTGTTTCAAGCCTGGAGGAGGAGAGGGCACTTCTGTGAGTGGCGGCGGTGGGCGGCACCTCTATGAGCGGCGGCGGCGCGGGCGGTGATAAGATAGCACAGGTACTACTCCTCCCTTATCTGCAGGTAATTGGGGAGTAGTACTGTGTGTATGCGCCCAGCACCGAGCAGGGAGGGGGGAGGTAGATAGCACTTCTCTCCCTCCCTGCTCGGTGCCCTGCAAATGTATTTTTTGAATACATTTATGGGATACTTAGGGGAGCAAGGACACTTACTCTGCAAAGTATTCCATAAATGTATTCAATCGCAAAGTACAGTACATTACATTACATACACACATACATTGTAATTCCAATGGAGTGTCCAGCAGGGGCGCACTATATATAGAAGTCAATGGTACTCATTTACTTCTATATAGAGAGCGCCCCCTGCTGGACACTCCATAGGAATTACACCTTTTGTTGTGAATTTTAAGGGTGCCTTCACACCTACCGACTCGCAGCGTTAATAACGCTGCAAGTCGGCTAGGTCCTGGCAGATCACTGTCAGTACATACACGCAGCGGTCTGAACGACCGCTGCGTGTATGTAAATCTGCCGGCCGCTTAACCCCTTCTGATGCCGGCCGTCCGCCTCCCGCTCCAGCTCTGTATACATTACCTCTCCTCGCTGTACGGGGTCCCGGCGTCCTGCTCTCGCGCCCGGCCAATCAGTGTGTTGCCCAGCCGCACTGATTGGCCGGGCGGCAGAGCAGGACACCGGGACCCCGTGGAGCGAGGAGAGGTAATGTATACAGAGCTGGAGCGGGAGGCGGGCGGCATCAGAAGGGGTTAAGCGGCCGGCAGATTTACATACACGCAGCGGTCGTTCAGACCACTGCGTGTATGTAATGACAGTGATCTGCCAGGACCTAGCCGACTCGCAGCGTTATTAACGCTGCGAGTCGTTAGATGTGAAGGCACCCTAACGCTTCCTGATACACTAAATTAAGGGAAATAGCAGTATATGAGCATTTCCCATAATTAATGTACATTAGAAAAATGTATAACTTTCCATAAGTAATAACATATAAAAAATAAATTTTGTCCGGACTTCTCCTTTAAGGCCCATGTACAGTGTTCTGCAAGTGGTGAATAGAAAAAACACCTGCCCAGGGCCATTCCTAATGGTGAAGAGGGTGAGGAGGAGGGACGGAGAGGCAGTGCAAGCCTAGGACACAGGTACTCTAGGCCATGCCAATTTGACACAGGGCTGCAAGTTTAAAAGTTGTTTTTTAGGACAATAACTGCATCACCTGCCAAACGGACCCCAGAAAAAGACCTTTAAAAGCAGTTATCTGAAGGTACAAGCGGTCAGGAGGGGGCAGATTGTGGGTACAGAGTTGATGTAAGGGGCTACGTATCAGGGGGGTTTGGTGATCTCCCCACTGGGTGTCACCCCCTTGGCAACAAGTTTTCCTTCCCTGGATGGATATCTGGCTATTCCGGTGTTTTGAAACTCGCAACTGAGGCTCCACGGACCCCCCTCCCCCTTTTTTTTTTTGAATATTGGAATATCATAGCAGCGTTCCTCCAGAAACAGCTATACTCTTTTCCTCCATTTGTGTGTGGTATTGCAGCTCAGTTTAGTAGAATTGAATGGCACCAAGTTGTAATTCCACACACAGCCTGATGTGGAGCTGTTTTCAGAAAGCCACTGTGTTTTTCTAATCCCCCTTTGAGGGTGTGTTCACACATAGAGGATCCGCAGCAGATTTGATGCTGTGTTCAGTTATTTAGTTACATTGAACTCTGCACCATCAAATCTGCTGCGGATCTTACATGTGAACACACCCTGAGAAGGGATAAGAACCTCCAACCCTCCAGCTTTTGCAAAACTACAATTTCCTCCAGAAACCCCATCTGATGACCCGTAGTCATAAAACCTACATCAACCACATAGTCAAAAACAATACCTTTACTTATAGTAATAAACAATAGACTAAAGATTAAGCTCTCTATAAAGATGGTCAGTGAGCATTTGTATTAAAGGGGTTATCCAGCGCTACAAAAACATGGCCACTTTTTCCCCTACTGTTGTCTCCAGTTCAGGTGCGGTTTGCAGTTAAGCTCCATTTACTTCAATGGAACTGAGTTTCAAAACCCCACCCAATCTGGTGACAATAGTAGGGGGAAAGTGGCCATGTTTTTGTAGTACTGGATAACCCCTTTAAAGTGACTCTGTACCCACAATCTGACCCCCCAAACCACTTGTACCTTCGGATAGTTGCTTTTAATCCAAGATCTGTCCTGGGCTCCGTTCGGCAGGGGATGCAGTTATTGTCATAAAGACAACTTTTAATCCGGCAGCGCTGTGTCTAACGGCCGGGGCTTACATTTGTATATGCATTAGGCTGGCACTGTTTTTAGGACAATAACTGCATCACCTGCCGAACGGACCCCAGGACAGAACTTGGATTAAAAGCAGCTATCCGAAGGTACAAGTGGTTTTGGGGGGGGACATATTGTGGGTACAGAGTCACTTTAAAAGAAAGAAACTGGAGCCGCTTCAAAGCGTGTTTCAACTCTTTTTAATATTTTATTAACTCTACTTTTGCACTTTATGGAGTTACCACTTCTCTCCAATCTGATCTGCGCCCTACGCTACCTGTGATATGGTTTGGAGTGGAGGATTGTCTCGACTACACTCCCATTTGATCTCCTGATGAAGGCGGTGATCAGAACGTGTGTGTTAGGGTGTGTGGGTGAGCACCAAATAGCAGCATGCCTGTCTGATGTGATACTTTATCCACATCCACATTACACCGGTGTGCTCTTCTGTATAAAGAACATGAACTTTTGCAACTAAGTGGTGAGTGCCGCTGCATCTCTTTCTCACTGCGGAATATGTGGCGGGTAATCTGTAGTGTGCACATCCCCTTATAGGATGTAAGCCCTCATGGGCAGGGTCCCCTGCTTTGGAATTAAGGGCGCTCTACAAATAAATAATAATAATAAAAAAAAATACCCTTACAGCTAAGCAATATGTCTTCCACTAGGTGGCGCTCTTTCCCAATATAAAATATTATCGTAATAATCTGTAAACCACATGAGAATTTGTTCTGTTGAGTTGACAAGAAGAGGGGTTTCAGGAAAAAAAACTATAACTATAGGCTATCAGTTGGTAGAAAAATTGCAGATTTTGTTTTTTACACTGTATGTGCCCAAAGATTTGCTGTTAGTTTTGTGTCTGCGTCTGGCCCAACTAAAGTACATTTACTCCTTTGTGTTTATATATTGATTTATGTATTTTTTGTTCATATCCATCTGCAGAAAAAAAAAAAAAAAAAGAAAATATAAACCCATGAATAATGAAAAGCAATCAGTAACGAAACCTCATGGGCAAACTACCACTAGTGGCCACTAGGTGGCAGTACACAATTAAAAATGTACTGATATAAACCCTTTGATAATACTAAGAGAATGGAGTGCTGTCCTCTCTGTTCAGATTTGATAACCCCTAGGAGGCAATGTCCAACTGCAGTTATCTAGGTTTTAGGGTCTTATCATAGCCAGCAAATTGTATTTGCTTTCAAAAAGCTAAATAAATAAAAAGAATGTTGGTATAGACAACAGTATCTTGTGTGCTATGTATGTATACAAATAAGAAGCAGATTGAGTCAGAGAACACGTTCCTAAAAAAAGGGTTTAAGAGGTATTACTGTAATAGTATATGATGGCAATACAACGCTTCACAAAACTTATACATACTGAATGCAGAATGGAGGACCCATAAATATATTTAAAGTAATACTGTCACCCTCGTTTTCCTAATTGCCATTGGTGGCACCATCAGTTCCTTAAATGTTCTTTTTTTTTTTTTTCAAATGCTCTCTGCTGCCACCTCTGTCCATGACAGGAACTGTCCAGAGCAGTAGAAAATCCCCATAGAAAACCTCTCCTACTCTGGAAAGTTCCTGTTACAGACAGAGGTGGCAGCAGAGAGCACTGTGTCAGACTGGAAAGAAAACACAGCTTCCTGCAGGACATACAGCAGCTGAAATGTACTGGAAGACTTGAGATTTTTAAATAGAGGTCATTTACAAACCTATATAACTTCCTGACACCTGTTGATTTAAAAACATTTTTTTTTCCTCCGGAGTACACCTTTAACACATCTTCCATTGTGTACTCTCCCCTAGTGACCACTGGTGGTAGTTCGCCTATTAGGTTTTTTTACTGATTCATTTTCCTTATGGATGGTTTGGTCTCTGTTTGGTTTTGGAGACTGATGCCAACAAAGATACATAAACCAATAAATAAACTCAGGATTTGAAGATAGGATGTTAACTATCTTTATTCTGCTGTACTAAAGGGGTACTCTGGCTAAAATATTTTTCTTTCAAATCAACTGGTTTTAGAAAGTTATATAGATTTGTAATTTACTTCTATTTAAAAATCTTAATCTTCCAGTACTTATTAGCTGCTGTATGCCCTGCAGGAAATGTTTTCTTTCCTGCACAGTGTTCTCTGCTGCCATCTCTGTCCCAGACAGAAACTGACCAGAGCAGGAAATGTTTTCTATAGGGATTTGCTACTGCTTTTGACAGCTCCTGGCAAGGACAGAGGTGGCAGCAGAGAGTACCTTGTCAGACTGGAAAGAATACACCGTGCCAGACATACAGCAGCTGATAAGTATGGGAAGACTTGAGATTTTTAAATAGAAGTAAATTACATCTATATAACTTTCTGACACTTTTTGAAAGATAAAGATTTTCGCTGGACAACCCCTTTAAAAAAAACCATAATAAAAAGTAACAACAATAATTACGGCAATTAATAATACTAGGTCATTAGTCACAGCAAATGGTATATATTATTGCAGTGATCCTCCAATGTATATTTTTACCTCTGATTTTGGAGAGCCCAGGCTCCACTGTGATTGGCTGCAGGGAAGAGAAGCTCTCTTTGTACCATCCTGCAGAAAGGCTTTAATTTAATATTTTAGATTTCAATCTCTAGACTGTAGGAAGAGCAAATGTATTGAACTCACCTGCCGCAACTGCTTATCCTTATCTACTAAGGAAATGAGCAGCCTAATGCATGATATTACGTATAGGAAACTACTGAAGGATGGAAGCGGAGCCGCATATACAGGAGGGGCAGATGATTTACCATGGAGAAATTCACAGGAAGAGATCTGCCAATAACTGGCTTGTACTGACTTGACTATGTGAGCGGTAATGGTTAATGTTAGCGCTAGAAAGGCAAGCCCTCGCATTTGTCCAACAACCCAGCCAAGCCGTCTAGATGAATCAATTCCTAACTATGTCTGTCTTATTGTTTTTGCAATAATTACTTTGAGTTAAGCTAAAGCGGCCGCACTCGCCAATATACTACAAGCCCGCTCCCAGGGGGACTGTATTATGTGAAATTGTACACTCTCTATACCTATAAATATATATTATATAACTAGGACCTGGAGAATGGAACCAGACAAAATAATGAACAGTTACTTTTATTTTAGAGTGGAAATAAACTATATATAAAAAAAGAAAGTTGTGACCATTCTGAGAGGGACCCCTGAAAAGATCTGCATGGGATTGTCACTCAAATTATTATTCCTTTAGGGTATGTTCACAAGTACCGGATCCGCAGCAGATTTCTCGCTGCGAATACGTAGCGAGACCCGCTGCGGATCCCTGCCTAGTAAACACTATGGGCAAACAAACTCGCAGCAGGATGCACATGCCTACTTGTGTTTTTTTTTATTCCCTCTCAGAACTTCCATCTAATGTGATCAGGGCTGGTGGTCACACGTGCTCAGCTGGACCATATTAAAGACTGAAGTAGTGGACTAAGGGCCCTATTACACAGGGAGATTATCATGCAAAAAATCACTATATTGTTCGTATTTAAACGATAATCGTCCTGTGTAATTGCAGGCAACGATTGAAAAATCGTTCATGTATCGTTGATCGTTGATTTAGATCTGAACCTAAACTCAACGTTAATCGTTCGCTAATCGCTGTAATTCCATATTCGTTCGCTCACGTTCTGCATTTTTTCACTAACCGTTCAGTGTAATGGCACATTGTTCATTGTTTTGCTGGGATCAGATGGAGCAAACGATCGTAGCAACGATCGCAATAACAATTATAATAACAATCGTAACTAACGACCATCATTCTGTGTAATATGGTGAACGATTTCAGGTTAACGATAAACAATCTTGTTTGCGATCGTTTATCGTTAGTTGTTTATTGTTAAAAATCGATCCGTGTAATAGGACCCTAACTCTCATCATTATCCAACCCAGTCAATTAGCTGGTGCACTATGAAATGGTGCCTTCTCACCAACATTCAATGCATTAGGGAAAGAATCAGACGAGTCAAAGTACCACATGGGGTCCCATAACTGCACTTACTACTGCATAAAGGCTTCACTTCCTGGATAACATGGTGGTGTCACTTCCTGGATAACATGGTGATGTCACGACCCGACTCCCAGAGCTGTGCGGGCTGTGGCTGCTGGAGAGGATGGCAGAGGGATGCTCAGTGTCCCTCCAGTGCCCTATGTCCCTCAGTGTCCCCCTTGCCATCATCCTCTCCAGCAGCAACAGCCCGCACAGCTCTGGGAGTCGGGTCGTGACATCACCATGTTATCCAGGAAGTGACATCACCATGTTATCCAGGAAGTGACATCACCATGTTATCCAGGAAGTGACATCACCATGTTATCCAGGAAGTGACATCACCATGTTTATCCAGGAAGTGACATCACCATGTTATCCAGGAAGTGAAGCCTTGATGCAGTAGTAAGTGCAGGGAAAAAAAGCACTTTATAAGAATTTCCCCTAATAAGTGTATATTGGTGATTTGTATAACTTTTGGGGGGCAATACAATACTTTAATAAAAATTTTCACCAGACTTCTCCTTTAACAAGAAAAACAAGAAAGATATATTGTGGTTCTCTGAGTATGGAGAGACGTGAATAAGAGAACACAAAGGGATGCTTCATTTTCTGATTTTGCATCCACAGCCATAGTATTGTGTGAACCATTGAAGCTATTGCTGGGCCTATTCTAGGAGGACGGTTATGAAATCCTCAGGTATGTGGTCTTCACCACTGTAGCAAAGGTAGCACAAAGTAATGACCAGGAGTACAAAGACCTCCTGGAATGAGAGATGGGGGGCAAGGTGGACTTCATTGAGGGTTAGGAGTAGTAAGGTAGCGCTCTGTGCGGAATCGTCTGGCATACCCCAGAAGAATAACATGTATTATACATCTAACTATTCATCTCCTACTTGTGGAGCCACTGGGTAAGCTGGTATAAAGTCAAGAAAAAGAGTTCTCTGTCCTTCGCAGCAAATGGCGGAGCCCTAGTTCCTCTACGTAGTAGATACAGATGTAGCACTAAACCTAAAAATAATAGGTGTAGAACTGTAGCTTAAGAGAAGCAGCTGGAGTTTAATCAATAATGGAGCTAGTCTGGAGCCAGAATTAGCAAGCCTGGAGCCCTGCCAACCTCACCACAAATCATATAGTATATAAATCTGGGGCCCCACAAGGGCAAAACCGCAAAGAATAAAATAGAGTGCAGATTGATATATATCACCTCATATCCATCTGTTTTAAATCTGAGAAATTATACTTGAGTGTGGGATAAAATATAAATATACATCATAGAGCACAATACCAGGATACAATAGAACAACCATCATAGTAGACTTCTGTAATGACCGAGCAGGGTCTGGAAGTTTAATATCTCGATCGGACAATTTAAACAAGTTCATTTTGGCAGGATCAGTCAGTGGTCTTATATGTGTGCCGGGCTACCTACTGTGCCGTAACAGCGTATTGGCTGGCATTTACCCATGCTGCCAAGCTGGCCATACATCTGAGTTATCAGCTATCTCTCTTGATATTCTCCAAATGCGCACACTCCTATCAGCCGAGTGCGCATGTATTTTCAAGCCAGTGTAGTAGTCATAGATTTGCCTGAAAGAGTTGCAGTTCTGTTATCCATATAACCACTCTATTCAAAGCCACTAAGCTTGAGTGCCTTAAAGGGGTTGTTCACTAAAAAATGTTTCTTATCAAATCAATTGGTGCCAGAGATTTGTAAATGACTTGCATGCAGAACATGCAGAACACTTCTCTCTTTAAAGGGGTTGTTCACCAAAAAATGTTTTCTTTCCAATCAACTGGTGCCAGAAAGCGCCAGAGATTTGTAATTTACTTTTATTTAAAAAAAAAAAAAAAAAAAAAAAACACCTCGTCTTCCAGTTCTTATCAGTTGCTGTATTCCCTGCAGGAAGTGGTGTATTCTTTCCAGTCTGACACAGTGCTATCTGCCGCCACCTCTGTCCATAACAGGAACCGTCCAGAGCAGGAGCAAATCCCCATAGAAAACTTCTTCTGCCCTCCAGACTGGAAAGAATACACCACTTCCTGCAGGACGTACAGCAGCTGATCAGTACAAGAAGACTGGAGATTTTTTTTATAGAAGTTAATTACAAATCTCTGGCGCTTTCTGGCACCAGTTGATTTGAAAGAAAAAAAAATTGGTCAACAACCCCTTCAAAGAGAGAAGCATTCTGCATGTTGCACTGTATGTTTTATATTGTAACCCCCAAGCTTATTGCCTCTAAAAAGGGGTGAAAGTTTTTAACTGGAGCAAGACTTCCATATCGACTGTGACCTTGTAAAGTTTATGGACCCTACATTCTGAATATATACTGCATAACAAATCAGACACCTTTGAATTTATTGGACCAAATATTGTCTACTAGTGACTACGTTCCGCCCGGTTTCTGTTATTTTGCAGGAAAGTGCGCTTTGGTGCCCTGAAGAATTACATTTTATGCTCGGATATGGACCAACCTCAGTCAGTAGTGGACTACATGCAGTACATTGAACCCAATATACCTGTTGCCGATATGCTGATGTAGACCCAAATGGTATATGCTTTGACAATTACCATCTAGCAGTAAGGGGCTGTACCTTCCTCAGGGTCGCCAACTTTAATTGTCTACGTAACATTCATATTACAGTGTAAAATGTTTCTCCTCGTGTTATTTACTAAAACATAGCTGGAATCATTCACATTGCACAAATCCTAAAATCGTGATGATTTGGTATACAAACACTGCAAGGCTATTAACTAAAAGAGGATTAAAGTGGGGGAACCTGTTAAAGCATGCCATTCCCGGATTACCACTGGTGCCCTACTTTAAATGGCTGTATATTAGCATCGGGGTAGATCTCTTTTATACTCTGTAAATCTTTTGTAAACAACATGGAAAAAGATAATCTATTCAGTATAACTGGTGTCTGTCAAAGCCATGGGAAGCACTCTACACAGTGCTGTACATATATCCCAACATGAATACGTGCGCTAGTAGAGGGATAGCTAGATGCCAATATACACACAGAGCACAAGCTCATGTGTCCTCTATTGTGGCATTATGGACACCATCTGGTGTATGTTTCTGATCAATAAAACTACCATCTATAGAGTCCGACATCTATAATCAGTCCGATTGCTGTGATTGGTTCCCATACACCTTATACTCTTTTGGAGGTACGCGCCGCTCACGGTAGGTTTGGCAATTTCTATAAGGTGTATGAGGCTCTCTGCCCACCAACTGATGATAACAGTGGAGATAGGGGTTGGGCATTATAGAGAATTAATACCTTGACCCATTTGTTCTGGGAGAGATAAGCTGCATCCAGAGCTCTCTGGTTGTGGCTTGCCCCTCCAGATAGAGAACACAGGAACATTCAGCTGTGCCAAATGTTCCTGTGTATAGGGAAGACACGGGGAGGACAGGACAGATAACTGATGGCTGAACCATCGTTCAGACATCAGTTATTGAAGGCGCATGGCCACCATAACACTTTAAAGATGGAACTTGCCCTGCAAAAAACAAACCCTTATATAGTCATGTCTACAGAAAAATAAAAATGATGGTTTCTGGAATGTGGGGATAAAAAATATAAATTGGACCTAATAATAACATGAGTGGATAAAGTGGATAGTAAAGTGACTCTGTACCCACAATCTGACCCCGCCAAACAACTTGTACCTTCGGATAGCTGCTTTTAATCCAAGATCTGTCCTGCGGTCCATTCGGCAGGTGATGCAGTTATTGTCCTAAAAAACAACTTTTAATCCTGCAGCCCCGTGCCCAACGGCTGTGGCTTAGATTGTGTATGCATTAGGTTGGCACAACCTCTCCATCTCTCCTCCCCACCCTCTTCACCCTCTTCACCATTTTTCCTATTCCTCTACAGTGAACACTGCACAGGTCCTTAACGATCCAGCCCATGTGCCGTCCTCTCACAGCTGATGAATAGGAGGCAATCTGCCTGGAGCATTTCTAATGATGAGGAGGGTTGGGAGGAGGGACAGAGAAGTTGTGCCGGCCTAATGCATACACAATGAAGGCCACGGACGTTGGGCACGGGGCTGCCAGTTTAAAAGTTGTTTTTTATGACAATAACTGCATCACCTCCCCAACAGGAGGACAGATCTTGGATTAAAACCAGCTATCTGAATGTACAAGTGATTTGGGGGGTCAGATTGTGGAAACAGAGTCACTTTAATGTTAAAGGGGAACTATTAGCAGGTTAGACTAATCTAACCTGCTGATAGCTCCCAATAGCGCCTGGAACACTGAGAAGGAAGGTATATGTGATAATCAATGAAGGGGGTGGGCCCGATGACACAGCAGTGCTCCTAATGGTCCTCCAGAGTGGACTTTACTAACAGCACAAGACCAGTGCCGAGGAGGAAGGTAAGAGACATACCTTCCTCCTACACGTCTCACCTAATCTGCTGATAGTTACCCTTTAAGTTACATTTTAGAATATTGGGGTTAGGGTAATGGGGTTAGGTATCCCTTAGGCTCCGTGCACACGAAGCAAAAGTGGCCGAATTCTCCGCCGCGGAATGCCGCCAGCCTCCTTGTCATTACGACAGTCTATGGGAGGCTCGCGCGCCACCTCTCCCCGCGCTAAAGAATGAACATGTTCATTCTTTAGCGCGGAGAGAGGAGGCGCGCGAGCCTCCCATAGACTGTCATTATGACAGGGAGGCTGGCGGCGGAATTCCGCCACTCTTGCTCCGTGTGCACAGAGCCTTAACATTGTGGTTTTGCATGTGCCCCTGAAGTGTTTCTGGCTGCGATCTGGAGCTTTAATCAGGGTCATACAAGGAACAGCGGAGGGATGAGGTGTAGTAGAATCTTTTTATTCACTAGTGTCTATGGTTGATTCTTTGAACATGAAAATTACAGCTGTCTGAAGTTTTTATTAGAGAAGACAAGGAAAATCTAGCTTAAATGAGACAAAAATCAGCTTTGATTGGAGCCAAGTACAAGTCTAAACAAAGACAGATGGAGAGTACGAATCTCTTTATAACTCTGGTGATACCCGGTTTTATCGGAGCAAATGTTAATGATCATAGACACGCTTTGTTTGTGAAACGCTGAATGGCTTTGAACTCTGAAATTTTCATTTATTTAGCATTTCTTTCAGTGGCCTAATATGACCTTGTCCATGTATGTTAATAAAGAATAGAAATCTGCAGTATTGGTGTGGATGACAATGTGTGGGTGTGTGGTAGCGCATAGGTCATCCGCCAACAAGTACAGACTCATTGACATGAACAATAAGTGCGGCTGAGTGAGAAGGAGCTTCTGGAAAATCTGAAAAACATTTACAGTTAAACATTTCTTATATAGCAGAGCTGGGATTGTTATTTAGACATCTATGGCTGTATTGTAATAAGATTGGGGGTATTCTCATCTCCAAAAATGATCCCCCATCTACAAGAGAAGCTGTTTGGTGGGTGTCCAACCGCTGGGACCCCCCACTAATCATGAGAATGGGGAAAATTGCTCAGCACTCAGCAATGTCCAGAACCCTTATAGAGAATGAATAAACTACGACCATGTATGACCAGCTTGCATTTGGAGGACCCTACTAACAAGAGATTGTCAAAACTTTACGGGATTCTGGGAAAAATTTACTTTTCCCCTATCCATAGGATAGGGGAAAAGTAGGAGATCATGGGGGTCCGACCCCTGACTCCACCGGCCTTCTCCGTATCGGATCCCAGCCCCAGTAAAAATCTAGGTGGTAGATTCACTTTAAGGGTGCGTTCACACCCACAGGATCCGCAGCGGATTTTCATGCTGCGAGTTTGCAGCGAAATCAGCTGCGGATCCTGTACTGTGAAGCTCAATGGGTCCCATATACGCAGCGGATCCGCTGCCTGCATGGGACCCGGCCCCTTTAACCCATGCGCTTCCGGTGGCCGCCAGCAGCTTACAGCCCCGGCCCCCTTAAACCCCCGCACCGCCCGCACGCCCGATCAGAGCCCCAGCCCCCCCGCACGCCCGATCGCCGTCACAGCCCCCCCCCCCCCCGCACGCCCGATCACAGCCCCGGCACTGAGCATACATCACCTGCTTGGGCCGTGGCTGTGTGATGCTCCAGGATCCGCTGCCTGCATGGGACCCGGCCCCTTTAACCCCTGTGCTTCCACCGACCGGCCGCAGCTTACAGCCCCGGCCCCCTTAAACCCCCGCACGCCCGAGCTTCACAGTACAGGATCCGCAGCTGATTTCGCTGCAAACTCGCAGCATGAAAATCCGCTGCGGATCCTGTAGGTGTGAATGCATCCTCAAGGGGTATTCTGGGGAAAATGTACTTTTTCTGGATCCACAGGATAGGGGAAAAGTAGGAGATTGCGGGGGTCCGACCCCTGAACCCCCGGCGATCTCCATATCCGACCCCAGCCATCTGTTATGAATAGAGCCTCGTGTCGGCTTGTGACCCGCGGCTCTATTCATTCCTATGGAGTGTCGGAAAGCGCTGAGTACGCTGGAAGAGCGCTGTACTCCGCTTCTTCCATTGCTCCATAGGAATGAATAGAGCCGCGGGTCACGTGCCGACACGAGGCTCTATTCATAACATACGGCTGGGGTCGGATATGGAGATCGCCGGGGGGTTAAGGTGTCGGACCCCTGCAATCTCCTACTTTTCCCCTATCCTGTGGATCTGGGAAAAGTTAATTTTCTAGGCACAAACTGTGACCTGAGCTCTAACCATCACCTACTGTGATTGATGTGATCCACTATTATATATTTACTGTTGTTACTGTAATCCTGTCTATGATGATAAAGAGAACACTGCTAAAAAATCTTTCTCTACAAAACAGCGTTAGCTTATTTTTAGGTATAATGGCAAGAATGAATATAGAAAAAGGAATAAAAGTTATATTTTAATGAGATTACTCAGCAATATTCAGTGATATTATTTTTATTTCAAGAATGGATCCAATGAAGGCAATAGAGAATCTTATACTTGAAAGAACCTACAAGGGTATAATAAATTGTGGAGCTAAGGTTCCATGGAAGTGATACAGAAAAAATGTATGTAGTGTTCTCTGTATTGGCCTGAATTTAGGGGTTTGACCAATATTGTGGACTGTATTCACATTGTACGCACGGCCACTAAGAACAAGTGACATTATTGAGGCACTTAGTGGAGCCCATGGTTCATCATGAATTAAAAGGTTGCACTCTCATGAATACAGCTTCAGTTACCAAAACCGCTCCCCCGCTATGTGTAGGCGACGATGGGTACAGTCTACGAGAAGTTTACAAGAGGGGCATTCTTTTTAATTCAGTTATAAGGCGGGAAGTCTAGAGACACTTTCCAATAAGCAGTAAATCAATGACGATTCCCCGAGCCTGTGTTATTTCACTCCAGATGAAATCTACTTGGTGTATATGAAAGATCAGATTTCGGAACAATAAGTTAGTGTGTTGCCACCATGTTTAGCTAGTGGTTTAGGTGATTTTTCCACTGTATAAGAGCGCAACAATTTTACATGGTGGGCCAGTACTTAGTAAGTAATATACAAGAAGCCTGAAGCTTGTGCTGCATCTATACAACAGTGGTTCTTACCGATTTATTGTAATAGTTTGATTATGTTCAACACCCACAAAATGGTTGCCATTGTGGGAAAGTGACAACCACAAACCTTGTTATTCATAGGTCTCCTGCACAGAACTCACTAGGAGTGGGATGATTTCCTCGGCAGCTTGATCCCCTGGGCTGGAGGGCTGCATCGCTCCTCAATGAACTGTGGATAGCATATGGGGCACCATCATGGCAGTGAGCCTTTAAAGTGTCACTGTTGTGAATTTATTTTTTTTGCAGAAATCAATAGTCCAGGCGATTTTAAGAAACTTGTAATTGGGTTTATTAGCCGAAAAATGCATTTTTTTTTATCATGAAAAAGCAGTTTGAAGTTCTCCCCCTGTCTTCATTGTTCTCCTATGGAGAGAGCTAAATAAAAGACCAAAACAGGACAACAAAGAGTTAATCTACAAATACCTCACCCTTTATCTCCTCTGACAGTCACCACTGACCTCTCTGAGCTCTGATTACAGCTGTCACCCAGCTCCGTGACTGTAATCCTCTGTTATCTGCTTTCTGCTGTAGGCTAACTCCCTCCTCCCCCCCCCCTCCCCTCTCCCTAGAACAGACTGGGTACGTCTGATGCAACAAGTCACAATTTCCTGATTTTTTGCAGTGGATAGAAAAGAGGAGGGAGGGGGGGACCTGGGAAAAGGCTTTTTAAATGCAGATAATGGCATATTTGGCTAATAAACCCAATTACAAAGTTTCTTAAAATCGCCTGGACTATTGATTTCTGCAAAAAATAAATAAATATACGACAGTGACTCTTTAAAGCCTATATACCTTCTTTAACATTGTTACATCCTTTTTGCAACATTAAAGGGCGTTGTTAGAAAGTGTGAAAGAGCTTAGTGGGACTCTATATAGGATATATGGGACTTAGTGGGATAGGATATAGGTTATTCTGATAGGATTTTGTTTTAGCATGGTCTTGGGATGATTTAAAATAAAACCAAGCATACTCACCATCCTGATCTCTCACAGTTCCCCCGCTGCTCTGCAGGACATGGCTGCTCAGCAAATCGCTGGTTGTAGTGGGGATCCTGCTTCTATACAGTATTTTTAAAGCTCACCAGGTCCAATCTAAAAAGATTTCTATTGCTGTAATGCTCCTTTAATTTATGGTAAAGTAGGGGCACAATGCCTGAACTTTTTATAGGTCCCCATGAATTTATCTTATGCCCCTGATGTAGGAAGGGTTTTCTTACCACTTGTCAAATGTATTCTATGCTATGTATAAGGATTGTAGTACATAATTCACTCTAGTAAAGGGAAGATTCACCTTAGACTTTAGACGTCCATGGCATATCCACACTTTGGATGTTGTAGCCACCTGCTTTGGCTTGTAGACCTGGAATCTGAAGACCCTTGTTCTGTTCTTGTAAAAGTTAGAGGAATATCCTGTCTGTTTCCTGTCAAATATGTCGCAAGTTGGAAAGCCCTTTCTGACTTGTCCCGGAGACAAGTTGGAAGATGACTCCAGTTTGGGCCCTTGGGCAAGGAATGGGCCAGGGTTCTCTGGAAATCATTCTTCAGAGTTTGTCAATGATGTCATTCCCAGAATATCAGCAATGTAATGCTTGTCCTACTACACCACTGATTTCACCATCTGTCGCTGACCTTAGGCATATAACCTGACATGGGATTGCACATACCTGACACAATGCACTAGCTTATTGTTTTTTAGAATGATTTTAAAGGTAGAGAACGTACCCTTTAAAGTAGTTTCAATCATAATGGGGTTAGGAGGTTTACTTGAATGAATTATTGCGCAATTAAAGAAATTCTACTTGTAGTAAAGCGAATTCACTGCAGGGTTTTCATTTCTGCTGTGAGACAGTAAATCCCAGCCAGCTGCAGACTGAGAGCTTTACTGTAGGTGGAAGTCTGAATCAGTGTATAATGAATAAGCCTCGCCTTGTCCTCTCTCCTCCATCTAATGTTCAGGCGGCCCACGAGAGAGGCCACGCTGTTGTTTCCTTTTCCCTTTTCAGCTGATCCCATAATTGGGGGACACTCGTCCCAGAGCCCCCCGTACACAGTATAAGAACTTATATAAATTGTCAGGGCCCAGTGCTGCCGGGGACGCGTCAGCTAATTTCTGCATATTGCCTTGGCTGGGGCTTCACCGCTCTCAGCCGAGCGGCTTAGGTGTTTTGCATTAGGAATTATGCTGACTGACGGCTGGCACCACCAGTCAGCTCCAGTATGTTCTGGGGGTCTGGAGTCTCAGCTGGGACTCCAGCCTCCATAAAACCACTCCATGTGGTGTCCCATCGCAAAAGCCTGTATTTATTGTGGTGATGTAGTAGTGATAAAGTTTCACCACTGGATGTAGGTTTATGTACTCAGATGCTGCACGGCTGAAGTATGGAAAGGGTTATTGTTTATTTATGTGTCACGTGGATCTGTGAACCTATGGGAGTATCTTCTTCTTCTGTCCTATCATCTCTTACTTTACTTCTTCTTTATGCACTCTTCACCCACTCACAGCATATTTTAGATATGCTGGAGATAGGAAGTCACATGGGTACAGGAATTGTAGAGGTCTTTAGTGTGAGACGCTGCAGAGCTAGGACGCACACAACAGTTTGTTCTCAAGTAATTCCACTAAGCACTATGCAGTGTTAAAGCTCTCACAGGAGAGGACACGTCAGAGATGATCTCAAACCATGCCGCGGACTAGGAGAGTCACAGTGCAGGACAGTATCCACAAAGGCAAAGCTAGGAACTGATCCAAATAGAGCAAATTTGCTAGAAGCCTATGAACTCTATCTCGCAGTGGGGTTGTCAGTAGGGAACCGTCGCCATTCAGCTCATCCCAGGTAACAGGGTCTGGGGCTTGTGTCACCCTCTAGGACGGATCACCCGACACTGGTAGAGCAACAGGTGGTTCATTGTGACAAAAGTCGATGCACTGGCACAAGTATTCTCTCTCAAGTATTCTTATCTCTCTACCTCATCCTCCAACATCCCGGCAGAGCACAGTACTACTGTTGGGACTCTCACGACATCCTCCTCTCTGCTCCTTTGATTCTTCTGTATACCTCTCCACACGCAACCCAGTCAGCACGACTGTACTGCTCGCTATACTCCTATCACAGATCTGGATCCTGTATTATCAAGTGTGTTATCAAGTGTATTATCAAGTGTGTTCTCAAGTGTAATGCATCCTGTCAAGGCATAGTTGTATGTTCTGCTGCATACAAGTACTTTCAGAGTAAACAAGAGATTATTTATGTTAAAGAGACTCTATGATTCTTCGCCCTGCACCAACATAGTATATACACACTCCTTGGGACATTTCCCCTTTCTGTGTGTGGCAGTGTCTAGAAGGGTCACTACACCGCTCCAGCCCACCATGATTACAACAACCCAAGGGACCCCGTAGCAGCCCAGCAGGTCACTGACCACAAAGGAAGAAGGTTTAACCAGCCCTTTAAACTGAATGCAGGTGTGCCGCCATACCTGTGTGCCACACCGGCACTGGCGTCACGTTACAACACCCTAGGGTCCGGGCACATCTCGGCCAACCACCACAGGAGTTGCGTCACACTTCACCATGTAGCATTTGACCAGCCGTTCCTCCACGGGGGCTCACCACACCCTCACTACACACTTTGCCTGTGATAGAGCCTCATACTTTGAGTGTTATTTTGACCTAACGATTATTCCTGCATTGTTATACTGGTATCTTTGACTTTTGACCGCTCTTTTGGATTACATTATTGTACTGCATTGACCGTTAGTTACTCCAGGGACAGCAGGGCAGGTGTCAGAGCCAGGGCTTCCCCTGTCTCGTGTCACCCAGTCCCTAAGACCTGACATAAATACTCCGGAAAGATGGCTCTGAATTGCCTGGTTGGGATTAGACATAGCCAAGCTTACTCACTTGATTCCATAATTCCTATAGCTGGGAATGGACAGGGCCGTATTTACCACTAGGCACACGTGGTCCGGTGCCTAGGGCAGCACCTTTCAGGCGGGCAACACCAGAGAGCAGAGGGAATAAAAATTTTTTTGTTTTTATTTTTTTAATCTCTCACCTCCTGGTGTCTTTTTGAGGGGGGGGGGGGGGGATCGGGTATTGTGGAATTGTTCAGGTCTGGTAAGGCAGTGTTATCCAGTCACAGTATGTCGGTATTGTTTAGGTCCAGTTTTGCAAGGTAAAATGTGATGCCTAGCTATTACCTACCAGTCCTGTGATGAGAATTCCTTCAGACAATATGCAGTCTGCTCCAATCATTGATTTAATGTGGAATTTTTCTTTATGTTTTAAGCAGTTAAAATCCATGAAAAATGCAATTTCGAAACCACGCTCCCCAAGATGAGGCGTCCTCAGGTTAAGTCCCTAGGGCAGCAGCAACTGTAAATACGGCCCTGGGAAAGGAGACATGTACACTGACCTCTACCCACATTTTTTCAGTTTTTGGACCCCCCCCCCCCCCCAATGATCAAAATATCTGACATATGAGCAGTTTATATAAATAATAGTATCCATTAAAATTGGAATACTTATTACTGGACATGCTAAATGAAGATAAAAGCTACCTGTTACACAGGTTGGGTGACCATACTGTTTCCACCTATTGAAACTACTACCTGCTTATTAGCTCATCTCTTTATAAAAATAGAAACTGGTATAGGTAATATTAAAGGGTTTCCTGGTTTAATAAAGCATGTCATGTTCCCTATAAATCCTATTCTCAGCCATTACACAGAATGTCTCCTGCTTTGGAGAACCTGGTGCATCAGTATGTTATGTGGAAGGTTAATTGATTGAAATGGATGCCATATTGTACTTCATTTCTGACACTGCATAAGGGAAATGAAGACCATTGGGATGGAGAAATTACCTGCAAGGAACTACAGGTGCACTGGCGCAGGAGAGGTGCAGCGTTGTAAAGATGAGAACATTATAAGTTGTTCATTTTAGCAATATGAATATGTATTTCCATGTTGGTCCCCCCCTTGGTCCATAGCAAATTTATAGTACTAGTGAAGTGCTTTGCTAGGCTCGGTGGTTGGCTTGTCAGATTGCTGCCTTTGAACTCTGTGCTGCGCCCCTACAGGTGCCTAAAAATGCTGGTTCCAGCCTTGGGAAACTGGGAGAAGTTTCCCGGGACTGGATCCAGATTTTTCAGGCATTTGGAGCAGAACGGCAAGACAAGACAAAAAACTGTAAATGAGTATCCTAACGACATGGTACAAGCTCTGGCCAACATACACACTTAAGCTAGAGGAGCTCCAGAACTGTATTTATACTAGTTCTTGATTATATAATAACACATACCTTCAGAACTGTATATTACACAGCTAATACCGCATTATTGTGACCGCCTGGTGCAGCACGGTCAGCAGCTAGATGGGCTCGGAGCAACTCACTAAGGTCCTGGTAGGTTGTCACAGGTATCTGGAGCCATGCTGACTCTAGAGCTAGAGGGTGTGCAAGGGATCCCATAGGTATGGGTGTATGTGATCTGCCAGGATGTATTCATACCCGAATTGTCTGAGAGCACCTTCTACATGGTTGAGTGGCCCAGAAAATGCCACAAAGCATTTCCCAGACCATAACGCTGCACCACTATCTTGTGTTCTGGCTACAAATGGTTGCAGGGTATTCTCTCTCTGATGTTTTGTGCCTGAAACGTAAATGTGTATCCATTTGATGAAGGAGAAAGCAATCCTTTGGAGAAATCCTTTACCTAATTCCAATATTCGAGACATAAAGAAATATAATGCAAACGACGAGATCCAGCAGCACTAGGCAATCCTTGTGAAGTAGCACGATATGAGGATGCACGCTGGGGCCCACTATCTCAGTGAGTGGGCAAAATGCGTAGCTCAAAATATTATATCCAACAGCATCCAAAACTTCTAGTATGTCTTCAAAACTTTATTGTGCTCACAAGCAATACAACGTTACGACTCGCGATGAGTCTTTGTCAAGCATTGACAAAGACTCATCGCGAGTCGAAACGTCGTATTGCTTGTGAGCACAATAAAGTTTTGAAGACTTACTAGAAGTTTTGGATGCTGTTGGATATACTATTTTGAATAAAGAAATATAATGTCTAGCAGCACTCACCATAAATCCAGCGACACTCACCAAGATTTATGGTGAGTGCCGCTGGACATTATCTTTCTTTATTTTTCAAGTATGGACTGTCCTATGCACAAGCAGAGCACCATCTAAATGATCAAATGTGGGTATAGAACCTGGTTACTCATGTCTGCTGGGGATTGTAGTACCATTGAAGTGCCATTCTCTTGTTGGATGGGATAATTCCAATACAGCTATAAACATTAAAGTCTGCTGGTGCAACTTTGTTAGCAGAGGTGCAGGCACCATCCCCAAACACCATAGGGTTGGCCGAAATGTTGTCTCTGGAAGAAAGTGGCCATGTTTTCTAATGCTGGATAACCTCTTTAATTCTGGTGGCGAGCTGCTCCTCTTTAGTGCGTTGGTCCACCGTTTGTAGTTGACGCTCACCTCTCACATCAATGGCACATGGCGCTCTGCAGTTTCCACGTCACATTTTCACAGTGAAACCATTTTGCAAAGCAGAGCAAGTACATGATATAGTGACAAGTCATAGGCTAATAGACAAAAACTTCAACCAAAGGATTCACAAAGAAAGCTGTAGAGCATGTACAAGATGATAGATTACATCTATCAAAAAGCTGGCTATATGTATAAGGTTATACGTCCATATCATCTGCTTCAATGGCCCTGTCTAGTATCATCAGAAAACAAAGCGTAAGTCCAGTTCATAGGGAGCGCGCTGCGTACTACCTGTAATCGGGATGCATTTCCCTGAAGCTAATTGACGTACAGTAGCTGTTTGTTCCTGTTCTGTGGTTGATGGACCTCATTCTGAGAAAAGCACTAGGAACATAATGACTTCCTTTTTATTGGTGCTATCAGTTATAATAACTTCCTGATATTAAGGCTGTGAATCAGAAGGAGTCTATAAAATATTGTTACCACAATTTGTGAATATCACCTGGGAGAAGGAAAATCTTGGGTTACTACGGGGATGTAGTTATAGGTAAAGTGGAGGTAGCAGTACCCAGGCTCCGATGATTAGAGGCGGCCTGTCACATTGATTGTATCGGCCCAGCAGTATGGGCCATGTTGCTCCTGATCAATATCGGCTGAACAAGCTGATATTGCACTGTGTAAAGGTCTATTAACACTGAGTAAAACAGGCGGAATTTCTTGCGGAGCCCCCGCCACTTGGAATCCCGCCTGCCTCAGTGTGTCAATGCAATGCCTTGCGCGCCTCTGCTGTCTGCCGCTCTGCACAGGTCAATTCTTTGAGCATCGAGGCATCACATTGAAACACTGAGGCAGGTGGTTTACTGCCTGTTTTACTCAGTGTGAACAGACCCTAATAGGGCTAGCCATCAGCCAACGTACGAGCCAACATTCATCCTTCAGCTGATCAGGTTACTTGCAAAATCATCAGTTGTTGGCAACACATATCCCGTGTGATAGGGGATGTACAGCTGATGGCTATTTGCAGAAAAAGGCCACATGGACAATCTATCCAAAGAGGCCACTAACAGCCGTGACTGGTTACGGGCTAGACATTGCCCATATGACTAGTTTCCACCTCTCTTCCTCCTTCGGTGCCAAAATAAAACAACGTTTTTTGACAAAATCCACATACCGGTCAAGACACAGGACATATGGTAGGGAAGCTGTGTACAAGCAGTATTTAGTGGAACTGGAAGCTATATCAGCACTGATTGGTTCCCTTTAAAAGAGAAGTCCAGCTGATTATTAAAGCCGGCAGGGGCAGGGGGGAAGTTGATTACAAGTACTAACTTTACCCTACCCGTGCCCACGGTGAGCAGTGGGACCCCCGCAGGAAGGAATTTCCCCCATTTCCCACCCCAGTCATTGACCCTGCTGAGTGGCCAGTCCATCAGACGGGTCATGACGTGTCAGTGCCGGAGATCCCAGAGCCCAACGGCGGTCCCACTCCCAGCGGGCATGGGGGGAGGTAAGTGCGTACTTGTAATTAATTTCCCCCCTGCACCTGTCGGCTGCCGGATTTTATAATTCACCAGACTACTCCTTTAACACTGCACACTGCACTACTAAGCATAGAAAAGACTGAGACTAAGGAGCCTATTCCACGGAGCGATAATCGTCCGATTATCGCTCGGTGGAGTAGAGAAAATGATCAACCGATGATCATTGTCATCGACTGATTGTTCATTTAGGCCAAAACCTAAAATCATTGGTCACCCACCGTGCATCGCTGCGTGGAATATCGATGCGCAATGGACGACCGACGATTCAAGCAGCAAACATTACCTAGCAGGGCTTCTCCTCCGCTCCGTCTTCATCCCAATCCCACGCGCAGCAGCAGCTTCGGTGCCGCATGACTGAGCTGTCAGACCGCTCAGCCAATCACAGGCCTGGACCGCCCCTGCTCAGTCAGGCCGCTCCAGTGTTGATGCTGCGAGCAGGAGCGGGATAAACACGGAGCGGAGGAGAAGCCTTGCTAGGTAATGTATGCTGCAAGGGCTGCAAGGACATCGGTAACGATATCCCTGCAGCCCTTGCTAAACGATCATTGGGCTGTGGAATAGGCCCAGTAAACGAGCGCCGATCTAGCAGATCGGCGCTCGTTTACATTATTGATCGGTCCGTGGAATAGGGCCCTTAAAGGGGATAGCTGGGTTCTAAATACTAGCACTACACTGATCAGACATTAATGGCCTATACCAATGATAGGCCATCAGTGTAAAATAACAGGAAACCCTTTAAATCAGCAAACAAAAAAATTATAAAGTTTTTTTTCCCCACACAACTATAGTTTCATCTGCTCTGCAGCTCTTGCTCTATAACATGCAATTTATTTTATTGTCAAATACAATAATAATAATAATAATAATAATAATAATAAATAATGCATGTCCCAGGTCCACCACTGCAACCTCCTCATTTTGTTAGCAACCTGCCACTCATAGAGGCTGGGCCCTCAAGTATGGAAAACCCCCTTTAATTTCAGTATGCCCTAATACACTGGTTCCTACTACTGGCCCCTTTTCTGCTCATACCCAAGGGCTTAAAGGGGAAATTCTGAGAAACGTCTCAAATATGCACAAATTCCATGTAATTGACACCACAGAATGTACGGCAACCTTCATAGGTCATTGTATGATAATTTTCAGGGTGTTGCAGGGAGTGACATCCTAATTTCTTTGATAGCATAATCTGAGAGCAGCTGCCGGACTCTGGATTTTGGATGAAAGCTGATGGAAATGTAATCTATTTGGCAGTCATCGTGACCAGCCCGGTATTTTGGAATGGATCTTGTGGCTTAGTTATTTAGCATTCATCATTATTGATGGATATAATGCCTACTCATCAAGGCTCTTTGGAAAGAGATGCCATTGTATCTGTGCCAAGGCAGGCGTCTGTTATTATTGATGCTGCATTCAGATGAATCAATGTACAATTAAATGAGTACAGTCAAGGGAGAGTGAATGTGCGGAAATGGGACATCTTTGCTTCCTGTAGTCCTTTTGTACATGGTAAGATTTCTCATTATGTTCGGATAATATGATTCTGACAAGACAAAGCAAGAATATTTCAGGGTCACAGCCTGAAAACACAATGATCTAGTGCATTGTTTGCTACGGAGCTTAGATGTACAGAATTAGTACATAACATATACAGTATGTGCTGAATGCAGATTGGAGAGCAGTCTGAGAAGAGTCAGTGTAAGGGCCCTATTACACGACAAGATTATTGTGGGAAAAATCATGATATTGTTCAGGCAGCAATCAAATGACTAAAGGCTGTATTAGATGGCCTGACAATCCGGGAAGTGAGCACTGACCTGTCAGCTTGGTGCTCATTTCCCCTCGTTCCCGGTTTGCTGCCTGTGCTATTACATGCACAGACAGGGAGCAGTGGGAGGAGCCGCCCCAACTCCCAAATCCTTACATCATTCAGGCGGCCCATTGAAGTTAGTGGCGACATGTTGCCCAAATCATGATCTTTCAACATGTTGGCTGATCATTCCCTTTCAACATGTGCTATTACACTAATGGATTATCAGCCTGAATATCGCCCAAGTAAGGCCTCATTCACACGTCCAGTGATTTTTAAGGACTGTGATTTAGTCCGCTAACTAAATCTGTGAGCCGTGAAAAAAAAAAATCAATGATTGCAGAACCTTTGTCACAAAACCTATCCCACTCCATGATTATGCCGGTACATAACAAAACCTGCCCCCCCTCCCGAACAGCTGGCAGCGCATCATCAAACACAACCACTATGGAGCAAGCATGCACAGTCAACTGAACTGGTGCAGTCCCCCGTTGCTCCATTCTCCCAGATCATGAGTGATATCACTCATGAGAAGGGAGAAGAAAGCAACAGGGGACCTTGCCGGCTTGGGTGACTGTGTGCATGCTGGCTCCAGAGTGGTTGTGTTTGGGTGCTGCCATTGGTTTGTGGGGGGGGGGGGGGAAGGTTTTGGTCTGTACCGGAAAAGTCAGTTTTCCGGGGGATGGGAAAGGTTCTGGGACACACCAGATAGGGAAGCGCTGGGATCCTTCTTTTCAGTGAATCAGTGAAAAACATGGATCCAATATCCCTGATGTACTCTAGTATGGCCCTATGGAGAAAGGCAGAAACACTGTGTCATTACAAAATATAAAAGAGTTATATCAATGTTAATAATACGCAGGAATAGTATCCTGAATGGTCTAAATTAGTCGGGGGGATACAAAACAATCAAAGTCAAGAAACAAAATATGTCCAACTGGAGCAAATCACTCCCAAACCACCGCCAATACTACTTCTCTCTTCTCCCTTCAGGAATCAGCAGGTTAGCTTGGCTCACTACATTGGTCCCTGTAACATGGGATCTGGGGTGGGGAAGCTGTGGGTGGGGGTTTATATCCCTGCTGGCTGGCCCTGACTGCAAATATGATGAAGAGGGTGCAGAACAGCCAGCTATACCTCCAGTATTACCCCTGGTGTTTGAGCGATGAGTTCATCTGGCCCCTTTTGGATGCCCATCTTTCCTTTCCTTAGTTCCTGGTCCTTTACGGACATTGCAGAGAGGTATTGGGTGCCTGTTCGGCCTCTGAATGTTTTGTGTCACAAAAGGGAACCTCTGACTTTGAACTTTGTTGAGGAAAAGGTGCTCCCTATTTGCTTCAAATTCAGGGAGGTCCTTTGCTAGTGGCCACGCAAAAAATTGACATGTCAGTGCACACAATGGAGCGGGCGGCTCTGACGGCACGCTCCATTGTGAGCAGAGGTGAATTCGGATGCGGGTGCCTGCATCCAAATTCAGCAGAAGTGAAGATCATCCAGCTGGTACTGCAGTGTTGGCCAGGATAATCTTCTCTGACACCAGCCGTTCTGCCAGTGTCTTACGCCATTTAAACATGGCCATGGCCTAAGTAGTATATGAACTTTTTAGTGTTATTTTATAGTTCAAGTTCTTTCTTCTTTTTTTTTTAGTCTCTAGGACTGAAACTAAGGGAGGAGAGGATGGGCCTCCCAAAGGGGCTAGAGGAACATGTGATGCAGACACCAAAACACCTAGAGGAGCGGTTGCACTGGGGTGGAGCGGAGTATCCTGTATCCTCTTCATCATATTTGCAGACTTGACTGGCCAACAGGGATATGAATGTCCATAAACATCGGCGCCTCACATGATACCATCTTCCTCCTCTTTTCAGAGGTAAATTTACAATAACGGGGACCAATGTAGTGAGCAAAGTGAATTCTAGGTCATCAGAGGGGAAACATATGACTAATCCTTCCCATTGTGTTCTTCTGACTGTGAAGATGTCATTCTGATGAAGGGATTATCATTTGTCCTTTCCGCACACTTTCATATTTTTAATTGGGCCAAAGATTTTTAAGGGGTGGTTCAACAAAAAAAAAAAAAAGAATTCTTTTTAATTAACTGGTGCCAGAAAGTGCCAAAGATTTGTAATTTCTTTCCATTATAAAATCTCATGTTGTATTCTCAAGTGGTATTCTTCCAGCCTGGAGAGAAGGAGAGGTTTTCTATAAGTATTTGCTACTGCTCAATACAGTTGGTGACTAGAGATGAGCAAACTTTTCAAAAGTTCGTTCCGACCGGACTTCCAGATTTTTTTTAAAACTTTGGTTCGACCGAATTTCGGATTTCTTTGGATTTCATAGTTTAAAGCATCTATATGATACGGGGGTAGTGTATTTGGTTGAATTTAGGGCTCTACATGTCAGTAACATCATTATCTTTTCAATATCAATTCATTCCATACATGTCATTATCTGTCTCCTTTGCTGCTGCTTTCTGCTGGAGACACAAAAATCTGTATCTGAGCTGATCAGTCCGTCTTTGTTCTCAAATCGCCAACCTTCCAAATGCCAGATACGTATACATTACATATTTCAGTTTTCCCAATGATACAACTCCTACCCCAGCACAATAAAACCTTTATCAAGGAGTGTTGTCTGTAGCTGGCCATAACTCCGTTGACTAACCGGTTACCATCACTTGGTTATGTATACTTGATGGTTGGGTCTGCACACGCTCTCTTTTACCTTCTTCCCTCCCACCGTCCATCATTCTTCCAGCTTCATAGACACACTATGCTAATCTATGTAATGTATTGCATACCTTCAATGAATGTATTTTTGATACAGGGAAGGTCTTTGCTGCTGAAGCCCCACCCCGATTTTGACTGCAACAGCGGTAAAAACTATGGTAAAATAGAGAAACCCCAGTTTCCCAGCATCTTATACTTACTATGTTGGAGGTCACCCAGCTTTCCCAGCATCTTATACTCAGTATGATGTGGTCACCCAGCTTTCCCAGCATCTTGTACTTAGTAGCTGGTAGTCTCGGGGAGCTGCACAGTAAATCTATACTGTGCAGCTGAAACCAAATCAGCACAATTCCCTTTCCCCACTCCACCCCTTACCCATTATTACCCTCCCCACATCAGTGCAGGGATAGTAGATGGCAACCCGGACCTGTATTTCTTCCAACCGTACTGTTCCGACAGTTCTGACAACGTCTCCAGCCCTTCCGGTCATTTGTGACTAGGGATATTCTACTGCTCTGTGTGAAGGGGCCAAAAGTCACTTTGCCAGTGTAAGTCTGTGGGGCGGTTCTGTGCCAGCACTGAGCCATCCCATATACATATACAGGAAAGTGGCTTCTGACCCCTTTACAGGGCGCAGTAGGAATTCTCAGGTCACAAATGACTGGAAGGGCTAAAAATGTTATCCGAACTGTCGGAACATCTACCCTTCCTGCACTGATGTGGGGAGGATAATAATAGGTAAGGGCCAGACTGGTCTTTGAAGGATGGGCTGCTAGCTAGCTACTCATGGACGAGTGCTGTGTGCTTGCCCCCCAGGCTAAAATTTGTCAGCCAACCCCCTGGTCTCTCCATTGGGATGATCTCTCCTCTTGGATGACCTTAATTTAGTTTTGATGTTGAAATTGATCTGATTAGACTGATTAGCTATCTGGCCTTTCCATAACTTGAAGAACGTTGGAACATTTGCTTGGCTTGCTCAGGGGGATATGGTGTATTTTATGCTCTTACAAACCTAACCATCCCTACACATATGAGCCCAATACCCTCTCCCCTTTCTCTTCCCTTTGGTAACAGGCACTTTATAAGTGTTGACCTGTGGCCAAAACATTTCACAGTGGGGTGACGGGACCGTTTCATAATAAGAGAATGGTCTTCCTGTCCAAGTGTGAAAGTCCTCTGTGATATGGCAGCAAAAGGCTTGTATGTTTATATGTCATAAAAAACACACCACAATAGCGTCCGATATGAGACTAAATTGTTTTTGCCGATTGGATATACCGATTTAGAATTTGTGTAATCTTAATGTCGCTCACGGCTAGTTCGGTCCTTAATCTAAGGTGTACAAAGCTCTCCGGAACGACAACCAACAGATAATGTCGGTGTTGATAGGGGTCAGGCATAATGGACAATCACCGCCCGACCCCACTGTTCAGGGTGAGATAAGCCGTAGTCAGAGCGCTCTGGCTTCAGCTACCCTCGCTGATCGGCACTTCTTTGCAACTATTTAGTGAACAATCTCAGTCTGCCTCTACATCCCCCTTGTTTCATATTCATCAGGTATTGCCTATTGTGGACCTACGGATATAACATCACCTATTGTTACCATGTCTAATCTCTATATACACCCTTCATATATACCAGCTTAGGGCCCTATTACATAGAAAGATTATCGAGCAAAAAATCGGTAAATAGTTCAAATTTAAGTAATAATATTTCCGTGTGTATGCAGGCAAGGATCAAACGAAAATTTGTTCATATGTCGCTGATCGCATCTTTTGTGCTGACCACAAAAACATTGTTAATCGTTTGCAAATCTTTCGGTGTATGTTCACATTGTTCATTCATAATTGCAAGCAGTGGCGTAGCTATAGGGGTCGCAGGGGTCACCATGGCGACCGGGCCCGCACGGCCCCCCTTGCCACTTCCTCCTGTGCTCCCCTAACCCAGGGGGCCGCGGCAGGGGCGGGCGGTCCCCCCCCGTGCAGTGAAATGGCCGAGGCCGCCGGACCTCTTGTAAGTTCAGTGAGCCTCCGGGATGCCGGCCCTGACCGGAAGCTCACTGATGCAGGACCGCGGCGCCCGGACTTCTCCTCGCTCCTCCTCGGCAGCTGACATGTGACGTCATCACGTCACATGTCAGCCGCCGTGCAGTAGAGAGGAGAAATCCGGGCGCCGCGGTCCTGCACCAGTGAGCTTCCGGCCAGGGCCGGCATCCCGGAAGCTCACAGAAATGAAGAGAAGCTGCCAGGCCTGAGGGAGATCAAGGATCCAGGTGAGGTGAGTTTATTTTTTTTTTTTCATTTTTTACATAAATGTTGCGATGTTGGGGGCTGCACAAGGGGTCTATACTGGGGGGGGGGGGCTGCACAAGGGGTTTTTACTATGAGGGGGGCTGCACAGGGGGTCTATAAAATGGGGGGTCTATACTATGAGGGTTGTCTGCACAGGGGGTCTATACTATGAGTAGGGCTGCACAGGGGGTGTATACTATGAGGGGGGCTGCACAGGGGGTGTATACTATGAGGGGGGCTGCACAGGGGGTCTATACTAAAAGGGGGGGCTGCATAGGGTGTCTATACTATTGGAGGTGGCTACACAGGAGGTCTATACTATGAGGGGGGCTGCGCAGGGGGTCTATACTATGGGGGGTACACAGGGGGTCTAAACTATGAGGGGGGGCTGCACAGGGTGTCTGTACTATGAGGGGGGCTGCACAGGGGGTCTATACTATGAGGGGGGGCTGAACAGGGGGTCTATACTATGAGGGGGCTGAACAGGGGGTCTATACTATGAGGGGAGCTTCACAGGGGGTCTATACTATGAGGGGGGCTGCACAAGGGGTCTATACTATGGGAGGGGGGCTACACAGGGGGTCTATACTATGAGAGGGTTACACAGGGGGTCTGTACTGTGGGGGATCTACACAGGGGGTCTATACTGTGGGGGGCTACACAGGGGGTCTATACTGTGGAGGGCTACACAGGGGGTCTATACTGTGGGGGGGGGCTACACAGGGGGTCTATACTGTGGGGGGGGGGCTACACAGGGGGTCTATACTGTGGGGGGGCTACACAGGAGGTCTATACTATGGGGGGCTACACAGGGGTCTATATCTACATTATCTGTACTCAGAGATATCACTGTGTTGTCTGTGGCGTTACATAGGACTGCAGGTGACTACTATATTATCTGTACTCAGAGATATCACTGTGTTATCTGTGGTGTTACATAGGACTGCAGGTGACATCTACTGCATTATTCGTACTCATATATCACTGTGTTATCTGTGGTGTTACATAAGACTGCAGGTGACTACTACATTATCTGTACTCAGAGGGATATCACTGTGTTATCTGTGGTGTTACATAGGACTGCAGGTGACATCAGGTGACTTCTCCAGGTTGCAGAAGTTCAAACTTCATCGTGCCTGCTGATAGTTTATTATGGGAGTTTTGCAGCATGTGGCTCTTCAGGTTGCAGCACTACAACCCCCATCATATCCAACTGGCAGTTCATGATGAGAGTTGTAGTTTTTCAGCTGGAGAGTCAAAGATTGGAATACAATGATTAGACAATGACACAGTACAGTCCATTAATTATAGGGGGCAGTAGTGCAGTACATGAGGTGGAGGCAGTGACAGGGCATTAGAACATGGTGGCACATTAGAGTAATTGGATATAACGTTAGATATGACTTTGCTAACATTTTGCACCAGGGCCCATCAGTCTTTAGCTACGCCCCTGATTACAAGCGTTCATAGACTACAGTATACAAACTATCATAATTGTTAATTGTTATAATTCTGTGTATTATAGTGAATGATTTCTGGGTTTTCCCAAAAGCGCTCATTTGCAATTGTTTATCCTTAATTGGTGGAAACGAAAAATTGCTTTGTCTAATAGGACCCTAATTTTTGATTTCTGTTGTCCCACTCCTGGCCACAAGGCAAAGAATTGTCTGCTCTGAAAGCATAGGTGCATAGCATAGTAAATGTTATTTTTGTCCCATCATCATGGATGCCAAAAAAATTCTTCACTGTCCATAGATATTTTTTATATTTTTTTAATTATATGGGCATCTAGTTAAGATGTGGAAAACAGATAAGGAAAATACATTACATCTATGTTTATTAAATGTGAATAACAGAGATATTATATATATGTAGCTGTAGATTGTAACTAGGAGGTCAGTAAGCCAAATACAGGCTACGTATAGGATAGGCTAGAGACCCACTAAAACCTCTACCAGTCTTGAGAATGAGGGGCATGGGCCCCCGTTTTGCATGTCTGCTGATGCTCCATTTAAAGTCTATGTGGGACATGTATCAAGTGGGAAACTGTGTTTTTTCGGCGGAAAGTGCTGATTTGCGAATGATTTTATTCGCTAATGGCCGATTTGCGAGTAAAATATTCGCAAATGGGCACTTTCTGCCGGGTACGCCGGGGGTGCGGGGAGGGGGTGTGGAGGGGGCGGAACGGGGGGCGCGGACTCAGAGTCCACGCGATTCATTATTGTTTTCTCTTGAAGATACGCAGAAAACCTACCAGCTCTCAACTGGCGTAGGTTTTCTGCCGTGCGTCACCGACGCGCACAGGATTTATGTAGAGGCAGTCCACCTCTACATAAATCTCCATAGTGCCGGCGCTGCGGGGACATTTTTAAGTCCTGCGCAGAAAACTCAGGACTTAAAGGAGAAGTCCGGCGAAAATTATTTTTTTTATATGTTATTACTTATGGAAAGTTATATAATTTTCTAATGTACATTAATTATGGGAAATGCTCATATACTGCTATTTCCCTTAATTTAGTGTATCAGGAAGTGTTAGAATTATCTCTGAAGCAGTGACGTCACGACCAACGGTGTAATTCCTATGGAGTGTCCAGCAGGGGGCGCTCTATATATAGAAGTCAATGAGTACCATTGACTTCTATATATAGTGCGCCCCTGCTGGACACTCCATTGGAATTACAATGGATGTGTGTATGTAATGTTATGTACAATGGCGGATTATAATGTAGGCGGTTTGGGCGGCCGCCCGGGGCCCGAGGCTCCGGGGGGGCCCATGCCTTGCCGCCCACATTATAATGCCGCCCGGGAGGCCCCCTTCCCCTCGCCACTGCACTCTGAGTACCATTGACTTCTATATATAGTGCGCCCCTGCTGGACACTCCATAGGAATTACAGTGTATGTAATGTAATGTAATGCACTGTACTGTTGTGACTTTATGAATACATTTATGGAATACTTTGGGGAGCAAGTGTCCTTGCTCCCCAAAGTATCCCATAAATGTATTCAATGAATACATTTGCAGGGCACCGAGCAGGGAGGGAGAGAGGTGCCATCTACCTCCCCCCTCCTTGCTCGGTGCTGGGAACATATACAAAGCACTACTCCCCCATTATCTGCAGATAATGGGGGAGTAGTACCTTTTGCTATGATTTTGCCCTGCAAATACATTTTGCCCTGCAAATGTATTCATTGAATACATTTATGGGATACTTTGGGGAGCAAGGACACTTGCTCCCCAAAGTATTCCATAAATGTATTCATAAAGTCACAACAGTACAGTGCATTACATTACATTACATACACTGTAATTCCTATGGAGTGTCCAGCAGGGGCGCACTATATATAGAAGTCAATGGTACTCATTGACTTCTATATATAGAGCGCCCCCTGCTGGACACTCCATAGGAATTACACCGTTGGTCGTGACGTCACTGCTTCAGAGATAATTCTAACACTTCCTGATACACTAAATTAAGGGAAATAGCAGTATATGAGCATTTCCCATAATTAATGTACATTAGAAAATTGTATAACTTTCCATAAGTAATAACATATAAAAAAATAATTTTCGCCGGACTTCTCCTTTAATAAATGTCCCCCTATAGGTTTGCAGAAAAGATGCCCCCCGAAGAGATGACATGCTTGACTGCCACTTGAGATGCAATCATACATTCACCACCTATCCTGAAGACAGGTAAAAAATATTGTTTGTTGTTAAACCCCTTTAAGAAGAGTAGTCAGGCCAGGGGTCATTTGAAGGCTATCAGACAGACAAGATGGGGGCTCCCAGCTGGTAGATAACACTGAAGCCCATCACATGCTGCTCACATTCGCTTCCTCTTCTAACCAGACTCCACTATCAGATGACAGCAGCTGAACACTGACAGGAACTGTCATTGATCATAAAGCTGATCATTCTGCATCCAGTATCTTAGCACTACAGATCTATTAGTGGATGAATCATATTTTCTATCAATGTTGGTGTTTGCCTATGAGTAACTGGTTTATTGCTGCAGCTGTAACTGATTTTAATGTCATAGTTGCTTTTCTGCCGTTTGTTCCACATTTGTCCCAGACCTAATGTAAATCAAACAAATGAGAATAGGGATGCGGCTCCATGTGCTGCTGCCGGCACAAAGAAAAGAACAAGTTGTTTTCATTTACAATCCCCGAGATTGATATTAATCTTCTTAATAAATAGTTTGGCGCTATGGTGTTGGGTTAAGCGTGAGCATTCTAAAAAAGTAAAAATAAGGGTATGTTCACACTAAGTAAACTAGGCGGAATTCTGCCTGGTCAATTCTTTAAGCGGAGGTGCGCGAGGCATCCCATTGACACACTGAGACAGGCGAGATTCCACCTGGTTTACTCAGTGTGAACTGGCCCTAACTGTGGGTTCATGCCTATTCTATTATTTGTACTACTTGTATCACTGGCTGCCATTTGCAATGACTGTTACAAAAGCTACTTGTTAAAGAGGAACTATCAGCAGGTTAGACAAATCTAACCTGCTGACAGTGGCGGAACTACCGCCATAGCAGCAGTAGCTGCTGCTACGGGGCCCGCCTCATCAAGGGGCCCGGCAGTGGGGACTGTGTGTTTGATGTCCCCTGGTTAGCTGTTCAGGACGTTTGTCCTGACACTAGCTAAAAAGGGGAGGACGGTCTTTGTAGAAATGCAGGGAAACACCCACCAGTAGGGGGTGGCATCACAAAGTATGAGGAGAGAGAGAGACTGGCCTGTCAGCAGCTGCATGGAGCATCCTGTGAGGTTGGATGACCTCTGACCCCTAGCCCTCTCCCGTCGGGACCTCTGAGAGACAGTGACACCTCCCTCCTCCTCCTGTCTCTGATAAGAGAGGTTGTGTGTGTGTGTGTGGTTTTTATTTCTACAGGAGCTGTGACATACAACTAGGACTACAACTCCCAATGTGGTCTGTCTGCTGTCTGTGCCCACTCCCCCAAAAGACACAGACAGACCACAGTGGGAGTTGTAGTCCTGCACTGTCTATATAGAAAACAGCCATGTGACTGCAGCTCTTGTAGGACTAAAAATCTCCTTATGCATAGTAGTGCCAGGCTGGCTGGTAGGTAGGCAGGCAGTTACAGTATGGTGGTATCAGGTCTGGTATGGTAACGTTATTCAGTCACAGTATGGTGGTATCAGGTCTGGTATGGTAATGTTTTCCAGTCACAGTATGGTGGTATTGGTCAGGTCTGGTATGGCGGTGTTATCCAGTCACAGTATGGTGGTATCAGGTCTGGTATGGTAACGTTATTCAGTCACAGTATGGTGGTATCAGGTCTGGTATGGTAATGTTATCCAGTCACAGTATGGTGGTATTGGTCAGGTCTGGTATGGCGGTGTTATCCAGTCACAGTATGGTGGTATCAGGTCTGGTATGGTAACGTTATTCAGTCACAGTATGGTGGTATCAGGTCTGGTATGGTAATGTTATCCAGTCACAGTATGGTGGTATTGGTCAGGTCTGGTATGGCGGTGTTATCCAGTCACAGTATGGTGGTATCAGGTCTGGTATGGTAACGTTATTCAGTCACAGTATGGTGGTATCAGGTCTGGTATGGTAATGTTATCCAGTCACAGTATGGTGGTATTGGTCAGGTCTGGTATGGCGGTGTTATCCAGTCACTGTATGGCGGTATTGTTTTGAGCAGCACTGATAAGCAGTTCACTTTGTTATTACTGTATATTCGTTAATCTCTACTAGTGAGTAATTTTAGCCTTCTGTCATTTTTCTGCCCATTTTTTGAATTTTTTATCCAATAACACTTTTTGATTCGGTCTTTTTCTACATCAATTGCAAGTTGAGCTGTAAAAATTATCTGGAGAACGGAAAAGGCACTCTTACTCCTCCCCCTGACCTTCTCCGGTGATGACTTACGAGATGAGAGGGGGGCAGGTGCGCGTGTGTGTGGGGGGGCACGCAATCATCAATATCTGCCTGATGTTGCGGCGACATCAGTGACATTGGACATCCCATGTGGGCATGGTTTCGCATGCAATGCTTCCAACATGCACCAGAGAGCAGAAGAGGTAGAACCTTTTCTGCTCTCTGGATAACCCCTTTAATTTTCTGGCTGTAAAATCTGCCCATAAAATTTTACTGAATGGGAATTATCAGTGGAACGTATTATTAAAAAACAACCATATCTGTCGATCTTTGAATCAAAAGTTCTTCTCCATTATAGCAATCAGTAGGGGTCACAGGAGACAGACTCTAAGGGTCCTCTTACAAGGAAAGATTATTGTGCGAAAAATCGTTATATCATTCAAATTTCAAAATCTTTCAGTGTATGCAGACAACGATCCAACGGCTAGTGAAAATTTGTTCATGTGACGTTGACTGAATTTTTTGAGCTGACCATAAAATCATTGTCGCAAATCTTCCGGTGTTTGTACACAGCGTTCGTTATTACGTTTGTTCGTATACTAGAGGATACGAACGATCATAACTAATGGCTATCCTTCCGTATATTATGATGAATGATTTCTGGTTATTGGCAAAAGAGCTGGTTTCTGAGCATTTATCGTTAATCGGAGAAAACAAAAAATGGCTTTGTCTAATAGGACCCTAAGGCTATGTTCACACATTTAATTAATGTTTATTAATAATATCTTACCACAATAGCGCAATTCGCAGCAAAATATCGCTAATTAAGGGGGTATTCCACTCAAACATAAATTTTGATATGTCGCAGTCCATGGTGAGACTAACATTTCCTTCCATACTTGTTATTATCTATTCAGTCTCCTTCCCCCAGTTCTCAGCTGCTGCTTTCTGATGAAGACTCAAAAATCTGTTTGTGAGCTTTTCTCTCCATCTCCCCCTCCCTTTTGAGACCACTGATGTATACAAGCCCATATCTGCAACTTTGTAGTAACTTAGTAATGCTGAGAGGGCTAATCACAGTGAGTTCATCAGCAACTTGACCTCAGATTACAAAGAAGCTACAAAGTTGCAGATTCAGCCTGCCAGGGACTTGTTTACATCAGCCTTCATGGAAGGGAGGGGGAAGAGGGGGAGACGAGAGAAAAGCATTCACACAGATTTTTGTGTCTTCAGCAGAAAGCAGAAGCTCAGAACTGGGTGAAGGAGACTGAATAGATAATAACGAGTATGGAATTAATTTTTAGTTTCACCATGGGCAGCAACATATGAATATTTTAGTGGAATACCACTTTAACGCTAATTAAACTCTATGGGGGAGATTTATCAAACATGGTGTAAAGTGAAACTGGCTCAATTACCCCTAGCAACCAATCAGATTCCACTTTTCATTCCTCACAGACTCTTTGGAAAATGAAAGGTAGAATCTGATTGGTTGCTAGGGGCAACTGAGCTAGTTTCACTTTACACCATGTTTGATAAATCTTCCCATATGTCTGAACATAGCTTAAGTGTTTAAGGGTCATAGACTGCATCCATTGTTTCCCAGACTCCCTTGGGCTGCATTCAACTTCTTCAGCCACCAGTAACCAAATGCTCGGACACAAGCATGCTCATATTGTGCTCATCTCTAATAATGCGTTTTCCCGAAAATAAGACAGTGCCTTATATTAATTTTGCTTCCTAAGAGGCACTAAGGGGGAGATTTATCAAACTGGTGTAAAGTAGAATTGCCTTAGTTGCCCCTAGCAACCAATCTGATTCCATCTTGCATTTTTCAAAGAATCTGTGAGGAATGAAAAGTGGAATCTGATTGGTTGCTAGGGGCAACTAAGACAATTCTACTTTACACCAGTTGGATAAATCACACCCTATGTCTTATTTTCGGGGGACATCTTATTTCTCTCTCCGCCCCCCCTCCCCCCAAATACCCACCAACGTCCTCAGAGTGACCAGGAGAGTGGTGGTGAGACGTGCATCAGGAGACCTCGGCGTGCATCTGGACATGCGGCAGGATGTGCGGGCCATGGACCAGTATGCCTGTGGCGCCAGATGTGAAGGACCACAAGGTGATAAGGTGAGTCCTGGGGGGGGGGGGGGGGGAATCGGGTGGAATCAGGCGGCCATACTTTTGGGGGATGTCTTACTTTCGGGGGCGGAGTGCCTTATTTTAGGGTGAGGGTGCCTTGTTTTTGGGGGGATGCCTTACTTTAAGCTAGTTGGTAGGCTAGTTGAGGTGTCTTATTTTCGGGGAAACACAGTAGCAACAGAAAACTGAAAAAAACAGGTCCCTTACATGTCAACTAGCACCCTATAGAGCCCATTGGCGTTAATGAAGTCCATTAGGTTTCCATCAGTGTCTGGCATGCATTATTTTTCCTAGGGATTTTTGATGGAATCTGTAACATACACAGATGGGAACCTCGCCTTAGGTTGACTCTCACAATATTGACATATGATTCGAATCCCAACTTAGAACATTTTGTCACTTTGATGATGATATTTTAAGCACCTATATGTAAGACGACTCCATATTAAAATAATAGCAATCTCATTGAGGGAACGGCAGCTTGTGGGGCCTGGGATGTTATCATTGTGTGAAATGTTTCAGTATATAACCCGTTTTACCTTCTTATCTTCCCTTTAAGGTTTCTTTTAGTGGATGAGGGAGTGTTTATTTTTCTTCCTGGGTTTATAATGTGCTGCTAAGGAAACTATTTGCTTCCTGAAAGACGTCCTACTTGAATCGGACTGAACAGAGATTGCAATAGTTAAGCTGTAAGTCTTCATATGTGTTTTATGTGCCAGATTAAACTTCCTCCAAACACGCAGCAGATGTGTCCAGTGTCTGGAGTTCTGCATCTTACCAGCGAATGCTATAACCTCAATTTACTTCTTAATTGTCTCATTGTGTAGCAGCCTAGACGTTCCCATTTGTCGCTGTAAGAAGCAGCTGCAGATGCTAAAGAATATTTAGAAGCCCTCCACCTGTGCAGCCATCTCATACCACAGCCCGCAGATGGGGGGGCTCTTATTTATGGCTCATGTTTACGTCTGTATTTTATTTTTATTTTCCCATAAGTGGGGCTGGGTCCCATGAGACGGGAAAAGGAAATCCCTTTCTTTGTTGAAAACCAATCTCGTTTTTGGCAGAAAAGGACTGGAACGTGGACCATAAATACAGGCACAGAAACAAGCCCTTGGGCTGCATTCACAGGGCTGAATTGTAGTCATTTGGCTGTAGGACTCAGACCAGGTCTACTGAACCAAGCTTAGAGTCTTTAATGAAGGAAATGAATCCATGAAGAAAAATGAATCCATTTGTTTTTCCTCCTTAATTAGATATAAGTTTTATTGGCGTCCCCAAATGGATTGTGTAAATGAATGTGTGTTTGGTATTATGAACATATATGTTGAGTTCTACAAAAGTTGCTGAGATATGGAGTGTCACTGGACACTGGGGAACCAGCTACACTGGAAGTCTTTCTCCTCCTAGAGTCTTAGGATACTTGCAGAAGAAAATACACATCCAGTGCTGAGTCCTAGCTGCCATCTTGCTGTACATGGCAGCTGGTATGTGCCAGCTCCCACCCCAGACTAAAAGGGAGTATATAAAGGTGAAGTCTGGCCAAGTACGGGTAGGGAAGGGGGGGGGTGGTGACATAATAACCAGTCGTTACTTACCTCTTCCATCCGCCGCGCGACCCAACCCGGGAGTTGTGATGATGGGGAGAATGCCCATCCCAACTAATGGACAGCATGCTCAGCCAATCAGTGACTAGAACAGTTCCCTGAGAGTTACCCCGTGCCCCTGCAATAAAAAAAAAAAAAAAAGAGTGAAGGAGGAACAGGCGGATTCTGCCTTCCCCCAAAGAATTGACAAGTCAATTCTTTGGGTGGATGGCGGAATCCGCCTGTGCATAGAATGGAGTCTATGGCATGGGCGGAGATGCAAGCTGGGACGAACGGCAGAATTCGCGGGGGGTTATCCGCATGGATTCCCTAGTGTGCACATACTTTAAATGTGTCTATATACTTTGATTAAAAATTGATGAAAACGAATTATTTCAGCCAAAAGAATTTGATTGACCTTATAAAATCTATGGGGGCCTCCTGAGTGTCCTCCAACTGATGGTGCCAGGAGAGATAGGGGTCTGACAGGGACCATCACAACCGATCCCTATCTCCACCGACATCATCTGTGTTCTCAGACACAGGAATGTTAGGCTGTGCTAACCTGGGGGTATTGGTGGACAGTAAACTCAACTTTAGTGACCAGTGCCAGGCAGCAGCTGCAAGGTTAATAAAAAAAATGGGATGCATCAAAACAGGTATAGATGCTAAAGATGAGAACATAGTTTTGCCTCTTGATAAATCACTGGTCAGACCACATATGGAATACTGTGTACAGTTTTGGGCACCGGTATATAAGAAGGACACAGCTGAAATGGAGCGGGTGCAGAGGAGGGCAACAAAGGTCATTAAGGGAATGGGTGGGTTACAGTACCAGGACAGGTTATCAAACTTGGGGTTATTTACGCTAGAAAAAAAAGACGTCTTAGGGGCGATCTGATCACAATGTACAAATATATAAATGGACAGTACTGAGATCTTTGTAGTGGTCTTTTTACTCCTAGGCCAGTAACCATGACAAGATTTTACCATCAGCATCAACGCGGGTTCTTTACTGTACAAGCGGTAAGAGTGTGGAAGTCTCTGCCACATGATGTTGTCATGGCTGATTCAATACATAAGTTCAAGGGAGGCCTGAATACTTATCTTGAAAAATATAATATTACAAGTACAGTAATACCTCGGTTTTCAAACGCTTTGGAACTCGAACTGCTTGGTATTCGAACGAAAATTTACCCAGAAGTAGTGTTTGGAATTCGAACTTTGCTCGGTTTTCGAACGTTTTTGCGAGCGTGGATGGTGGGTTGTACCTGGCGAGTTAAGCAGTGGTGAGGCTTCACATACAGTACAGTGCTGTATAAGACTGCTGGAGTGCATATACAGTGCAGTAGTAGTACAGGCAGTGCACCACCATCTCCCATACATTACAGTGCTTGGATAGGGGGGACGCTATACAGTAAAGGATGGGCGAGGAGTTGGTAACTACTGTACTATAATTGCTGGTTCTGATGAACATTTGTTATGTTTAATGTCCTGTACAGTATAGTGCTTTTCTGTACTGTACTGTAGTGATTATACTGAGCACTTATCAGTGTAATAAATGAGTATTGTAGGTAATTATTGCTGGGTGCTTGAACCAATTAATCACATTTACATTATTTCCTATGGGAAGACACTGCTCGGTTTTCAAACTGCTTGGATCTCAAACTGCCTTCCGGAACCAATTAAGTTCAAGAACCGAGGTACCACTGTAATGGGCATTAGATTTCCGGTGATACGTTGATCCAGGGATTTTTCTGATTACCATTGGAGTCGGGAAGGAATTTTCTCCCTGTGATGGGACAATTGTCATCTGCCTCATAGGGCTTGCCCTGAATTAACGCAGTAGGGTTTCCCTAGGTTGAACCTGGTGGACTCTTGTCTTCTTTCAACCTTATTTACTATGTTACTATGTTATATCAATCGAATTTAAACAATAATCATTCTGCGTAATAGCAGGCAACGATCAAAAAATCGTTCACGTGTTATTGATCGTTGATTTAGATTTGAACCTAAAATCATTGTTAATCGTTTGCTAATCGTTCTCTGTAATTCCATATTCGTTCGCTCAATTTCCGCATTTTTTCACTAATCGTTCAGGGTAATTGCACATTGTTCATTGTTTTGCTGGGATCAGATGGAGTAAATCATCATAGTAATGATCATAATAACAATCGTAACTAACGACTATCGTTCTGTGTAATTGTCCTTTTACACAGAAAGATTATCTGGCAGATAAGATTTGAAGCCAAAGCCAGGAATGGATTTGAAAAGAGGAGAAATCTCAGGCTTTCCTTTATGACCTGATCTCTGTTTATAGGGTGTCTCTAGCTTTGGCTTCAAATCTTTGGCAGCGAACGACGTATATGGTGAACGATTTCAGGTTAACAATAAACAATCTTGTTTGCGATCGTTTATCGTTAGTTGTTAAAAATCGCTCCGTGTCATAGGACTCTTACTATCCATCTGGAGAGCCAAGGTTCCCTACCTCAGGCACCTTTATCTTCTGAAAAGAGGTTGGCTGTATTGGAAATTTATACACTATAGTTGCATGAAAGATTGTTCATTCAAGAAAGTTTGATTATTCAGGATTGTTTATTGTTTGTCCTTCGCCCGATGTCACTGATAATACACTGGCAGTGTGAACAACTTAAATGGCTGATTTGGACTAAAATATGTATGGCCGTGTCTGTGAAAAGATTGTTCATTGGACGATTTTTGTTCAACAGATCAACTTCTTTTGACAGGTGTAGGTGTCTAGCAGCAGTCTATCAGTCTGAATTTTTTTTCTGTTATTGGGTAGATGGAACAAGAAACCCAGCACCACCAGGCAATAGATGTTCTGGCATTTTCATGTATTGTGTCATTGTCTGACTGCCAGGTTCCCACCTCTGTGCCCCTGATGACTGCCAGAATGAGGTGGCAGCAATGCACCATTTCACTTTGGTTCTGCTCTTTTTTTTTTCCCCAAGCAACTGCCTGGTGAACTTCTGTACTGATAGTAATAGATAGCGATAAGCAAACCCGAGCGTGCAGCATTTCATCATTACCGATGGCTGAAAAAGTTGGATGCAGTCCTAAAAAGCCGATTACACAGCTCGACTACCGTGCAGCAATGGCTGTATATATATATATATATATATATATATATATATATATATATATATAGAGTTAGAGATGTCTGCGCAGCCCTAGCCTTGAGTGTAAAATAATAAACTTTTTACATACCTGTCCACGTTCCCAGTGTTCTTTTAGCTTTTGCCTGCAGCTGCCACTGAAACTTAAAGGACAACTCCGGTGAAATGCTTTTTCCCAATAACTGAAACACATATATAACTTTGTAATATGCTTCAATCACGTATCTTCCCCCCTTCCCTATTTCCCTCCCCCCAACCTCCCACCAGGAAGTGAAGTAAACTCATTCTTACCTAATGACTGTTGACCCCAGGCTGCTCTGTGGCAGCTATTTTGTGACAATGACATCATCAAGAGGGAAACTGGTCTAAGCCCTGTTATGCCAGTTTCCCTTTGTCAGATGACTCAGGTTGCTCAGCTCTGATTGGTTGAGCAAGCTGTAAGCCATCTAACATTTCTACAAAGTCAGTTAGACATCACGGAAGACAAAGTGCATCATGGGAAAGCCCAAACCAGAAAGTGAAGAGGGGCAGGGCCTATGTGCCAATGATGTCACGGGGCGGGGCCAACGGTAGTGTTGTGAGTGGGGCTAAGTTGCACAACATCCACAAAGCCCCACCCACATATCACAATCGACAGATGATAAAAGATCACTTTTTACTGTAACAAGCACCATGATGAATCATATAAAATAACGCATGAAAACTGCAAAATTTACCCTTTACACCTGCATAGAGAAGTCATGATGCAAAAAGGGGGTGACAGTGTCACAAGTTTCAGTGATGGCTGCGGGCAGAAGCTAGAAAAACACCGGGAGCGTGGACAGATAAACAGGTAAATTTAGCTGACAATCGTTTCTTTGGCTGTTCGTTGTCTTTATTACTCGGAGTGATAATTTGCCGATTCAACCTGATTGGGCAGATTATCGCTCTGTGTAATAGGGCCTTAAGCGTGCCTGGAAAACATGGATATAACCATAGGCTGCATCCTTGTTTTCCTATTAGCGTTTGTTTGCTCCTCGTTCCCCACTCGCTGCCGCCGCTATTCCACACGGCAGCAGCAAGCAGGTGAGTCAAGGAGGGGCCGTGGGGAGGTGCGGGGGGGCTGGCCAGGTGATCGAAGCCCATAACATATAGCAGTGGTCTGCTGCCAACGCTCCTATTCCACGGGGCTACAGCAGCAGATTGTTGCTGTATGAGTCATTTGTCTTTCAACATGTTTGAAAGACAACGCAACATGACGGGACGATTATCGGTCGTAATGGTTCCGTGGAATAGGGCCTTATGCCTGCATGCTCAAGGTTCGCTCAGCTCTAGTAATGGACTAACCAAGTGGCCACTGGAGAAAACCTGAGTCCACAGGATAGGGCCAGCGATATGCCATCAATATGTCTCCTGAAGTAACCCCATTTAGGAAGTACTCCCTACTGAATAATTACATTGTGAAACATCTTTTTCCCTTTAAAGGCAATAAGCCATTGTTTAGGAAGACTGGAGCTTTTCTTTAATCATTTGCTAAGCCTAATTTATTCTTGTCTAACCCAGTGAAGCTTTTTACTCCATAATTGTCCAGAAAGCTGTTTCCAATTTTGGCATCTGAATAAGGTTTTGGTTCTACTGTTCAACATATGGAATAAATACAATAAGCAATATGTGTATTTAATTGTACATGTCTATGTCATGTTAATGGAACTTACTAGGTATATAGGGGAAATTGGCAATGTGCTCTTAGTATGGGGTTAAGTGAACAACATACGGGACCAGAGTGGTAACCAGGGGCCCTATTCATATGTTGTCCGACTACTCAACTTGGTTAGTAACATACATATTGGTCTGACCTTATTAGCCTATCACTTCAAGGCTTCAAGATCTCACAGATATGAGATTATTGGTGGATCCGGACAAGAATGGAGGTTCTCTGAATGTTATCTGCTTGTGGTTTAACTGTAATCAGCTGTGGAAAGATTACGTCTTCATCTTATGTCGTCAACTTTTGGGTAAAGGTCATATTTGATGACCCAAGTCACTTAAGGTCCCCGTCGGGAAGGGTTTGGCGATCAATAGAAGGTGTATGGGGCTCTCCCGACTGTCCACCAACAGATGATGTTGGTGTAGATATTGGTCAGGTGTGATGGAAAAATCATTGCATGACCCCTTTGTTCTCGGAGAGATAAGCTGCAGCTAGAGCTGTCTGGCTGCAACTTAACCCTTCTCTCCCCATAAAGAACACAGGAGTGCTAGGCCTTGCCAGAAGTTTCTGTGTACGGGGAGAATCTATTATACAGAAAGATGTGTGGTCGATGGATGATAATTTTTAACCAAGTCAGGATTGAGCAATTCACTTGCTGACTGCTGGCTCCACTACAATGGGTGATATCTGTCTGTATAGCCTATAAGACCATATGTGCCACATGTTGCTAAGAATTTGTCATCTGTACCTGTGGTTGGAACATATACAGTGGAATATAGTGGAGGCAGAGTGGATAGGATTTTACCAAATCTCATCAGTTCGAGCAGAAACTTAAAGGATTTGTTGGAAGCTGCAAGAGGCTACTAGACTTCCACCTCAAGAGTCGTCCAGATGTGGAAGCTGGTTTGCCCAGCAGACCAGGCAACGCTGGTGTGAAGCACACATATCGGGCAGAAGTCTGGGTCCAGGTATAAGGGCCCTATTACACGGGCCTTTTATCGTGAGAAAAATCGGTATATCATTGAATTTAAACGATAATCGTCCTGTGTAATTGCAGGCAACGATCGAAAAATCGTTCGTATGTCGTTGATCGTTGATTTAGATCTGAACCTAAAATTATTGTTAATCGTTCGCTAATCATTCGCTGTAATTTCACATTCGTTCGCTCAAGTTCCGCATTTTTTTAATTAATCGTTCAGTGTAATTGAACATTGTTCTTTTTCCTGGGATCACAGGAAGTAAACGATCGCAGTAATGATCGCAATAATGATCGTAGTAACAATCGTAACTAATGACTATCGTTCTGTGTAATATGGTGAACGATTTCAAGTTAACGACAAACAATCTTGTTTGTGATCGTTTATCGTTAGTCGTTATTCGTTAAAAAGCGCTTCGAAAGCTGGCAGCAAGATTGCATAGTCAATGTCAGGCAGATTGTCCCTGGCAGGCAGTACAGGTTTAGGGTCAGCAGTCCAGGTCATACACAAGAGAAGCTATATGGTACAAGAGGAGGCAATAAGCAAACAGCTTTGCTATGGAAACTACTGCCCCCTGTTGCTCAGGCAGAGGTGGTGTGGGTGCAGCAGGCTTAAACGGTAGCACTGAGTAGTGATAGGTTGAGGACAGATTTAGAGTGTGCGCTCTGGCCCTTTCAGTAGCTGGCACAGCATGCACACATGACCTATGGGCAGCCCTGGACATGGCAGAGACAGGAACGTGACAGGAGGAAGCAAGGAAGATAACCCAGCGGCAGTGCCCGCCAGCCTACTGATACCAGTGGGTACTGCTAACTCATGAATGGTGGCAGCTTTGTATATAAGGACGTCCTGAATAATCACCCTGAAGAAAGACAACATAGTGTGCACGCTGGACTTGGTTGAGATGGTTTGTTCTATTGATTTCCTGCAATAATGGATTCAGGGCTGGAAAATGGGATAATGCTTTTTGACCATAAAACAAAGTACTTTGACCGTGGCCATCACATACACAACAAGCTCTATATTTACTACAGCACTATAAACTACCCATCCATCTTTACACAATATAATAAGCTGAGTAAAAAGATTTTCCCCTATAAATATGCTTCTCCATTCAGTCCAGTATATACCAAGTCGGCAAATGAGCAGTATGCTAAACTAAGAAATCTAACAGGACGGGGCAAAGAAAGGCAGGATACCATAGAAAACATTGCCTATAATTCACTACAAATGAAATCTCCCAAGACAATAAGGCTCTGTTCACACCAATAAAATCCGGTCTGATTTGGAGACATTGTCCATCTTTATGGACAACTATCAAGTATCATGTACTGTATAAGATCATTGTCTAAAAACAGATCCTGTATAAGTAGACCAGTATCTACAATATAGTACAATATGGTGCTATTTATAGTAAGTTTATTAAAATGGTGCACAGTACACATGACATCACTGTGACACCACTCTCTCTAGGGATTCTGAGAGGGAACCCGTCATCCCTTTATGCTGCCTGAATCATGAGTGATAAGGTCACCAGTGGCTTCTCGCTCCACCAGCCTTGACTGGCAGAGCTCCCCCTATACTCAGGCAGGGACAAATCTATCAATCAAGGCTGGTCGGGCAAGTGGAAGCAACTGGTGACCTTATCACATAGGGTTCAGGCAGCATGAAATTGACGTGTTTGTCAATTCCTCCTCTTTAGGCTACCCCTTAAAGGGGTATTCCACCCAAAATTATTTTTGCATTAATATGTTGCCCACGCATAGCTTTCCATCTTTCCAATATAAACTTATTACGGATTCTGCACAGTTTTGCTGCTATCTAGATGCATTCACCCCCATGAATTGCATAGAATCATCAGCTCTCAGTCCAACCCTGACACTCTCCCTGCTCTTGGCTCCCACCCTCCGAGACGGCATCACGTGTCCTCAGTCTCTTCAATGGGCTGGGTTAGCGCTTCTACCCCCGTCCACTGAAGAGAAGGAGGATAGTGAGACAGTCACAGCTGCTGCTGCTGTTCACTGTCTGCCTAACTAACAGCACCCAGAGCTCACCCGCCCAGCACCCTGTATCCCCCCACCTGGAGCGTATCCACCCCCCGCAGCTCACCCGTTGGCCTATGGGTGCAGCCCCCCCCCCCCAAAGCGATCTCCCGGCGACCCCCGTCCCCCTCCCTACAGCGCGATCTCCAGGTGCCCCCCCCAGTATAGCCCACAGCCACCCTCCATCGCCGATCCCTCCCCCCTGCGTCTCACCCGGCAGAAGCTGTGGCTTTCCCAGTTCTTGCAGAACTACAGCTCCCAGCATGCTCAGCCTTCTCTCCGTGCATGCAGGGAGTTGTAGTTCTGCCCGAGCCGGGAGAGCCACAGGTAGAAGAGCCGGCATGTAAGTGCATGTGATCCGGTCCCCGCCCGCCTGCCCCCACCATGTAATGATGTGGGGGCGCATCTCACCCGGCCGGCCGCATCAATCCCCCGCGCATCTCACCCGCCCACTGATCTCACCCGGTTGCTGATGCGGCCGGCCGGTCGAGACGCCGGCCACATCAGCAACCGGGTGAGATCAGTGGCCGGGTGAGATGCGGCGGGGGGGTTGCTGATGCGGGCGGCCGGGTGAGACACCGGTGCGGGCGGCCGGGTGAGATGGGTGGGGTTTTGCTGCTCAGTTCCATTGAAGTGAATGGAGCTTAATTGCAAACTGCACCTGAACTAGAGACAAGAGTTGTGTTGTCTCTGAAAGAAAGTGGCCATGTTTTTGTAGTGCTGGATAACCCCTTTAAACTTTTAGCTACCCATAAGTGAAGTGATAAGTAGCAATCAGGCTACACACTGTGGCTCCATTCACTTGCTATGGGAAAGCTGAAGATAGCCAACGGTGCCTGATCCCACTGATCCAAACTTTCTGGTGCACTTCACAATACACAGGAAATACCTCATCAGGAAGTGCTAAATAACGGGGAGCAGTTACCTAGGAACAGAAGTAATGCTTATGTCCTTATTTTATAAAATAGCCTGGGCCCTTAAAGTGTAACTGTCATATTTTTTTTTATTGCAGAAATCAGTAGTATAGAAACTCTATAATATGTTTTATTAGGCAAAAAAGCCTCTTTCTGTACTCAAAAAACAATCTCCCAGCCTCCCCCCCCCCCCCCCCCCCCCCCCCCCCTTCTTATCTGTGCATTATCAGGCAAACACTTCTTCATTAAAGAGAAGCCAGTGAAGACGGGTTCTGCTGTGTCCATTATATCCCTATAGAGGGGGAGGGGCTGAGGGAGATGAGGGAGCAGGAAGAGGTGACATGAAGGTCAGCTGTCTGTAGACTCTCTGGGCACCTAAAACGCTGGATTCAGAGGTCATAAAGGTCAGTTCTTATCTATGAACTTACTGAGAGAAGATTGCAGGGTGTTGTGCTGTGCAGAACTGCTCCATGCTCACTCACTCCTCTCAGCCCCTCCCCTCTCCATAGACACATAATGGAGACAGAAATCCTGCTTCTTCTGAAGTCAGGGGACACCTAGGAAAACAGCTTTTTTGTACAGAAGGAAACTCTTTTGGTAAATAAACTGTACTATAGATATTTATTGTTTTCAGAAAAATGACACTGAAATGACAGTTATGCTTTAATGGAGTTTTTGTGGCAAAAAATTGTCAAATAATGATACATCCAGAAAGGATTAAAATGCTCAACATTACACTAAATTGTGTAGATTTGTAGCGGGATTGCAACAGCAAAATGAATTTTGGGCAATTTTCCAATAAACTTTTTTTGTTGTGTGGATTTTTTGCCACCTATTGAGTGATACAGAGATGTGTCCAAACCATGCCCCCCCCTTTGCAAGCCAAAAACTCTAAATATTGTGCATGCCATAAAGCAGCAAAACAACAGCATAAATGCTTTATAAATGTATCAGAGCTTTGAAAAAAAAAACACTAAGGGGGACATTTATTAAGTCCGACGTTTTTTACGCCGGACTTATAAATGTCCCCGCATCTCCGGCGCTACGGAGATTTATGTAGAGGCGGACTGCCTCTACATAAATCCCGTGCGCGTCGGTGCGCACGGCAGAAAACCTACGCCACCTGAAAGGTGGAGTAGGTTTTCGGCGTATCTTTTGCCGGAGCAAAAGATAAATCGCGCGGACTCTGAGCCTGCGCCCCCCGTCCCACCCCCACCCCACCGGCATACCCGGCGGAAAGTGCCGATATGCAAATATTCTATCGGCCATTTGCGAATAAAATACGCAAAACGGCACTTTCCGCCGATACGCACCTTAATACATGTCCCCCTAAAACTTTTGTCATCTCCTCCTTGGGGGTGCGTTCACGCGTACAGGATCCTCAGCAGATTTGATGGTATTCACTTATTTAGGTCACATCGGCTGCAGATCCTGTATGCGTTAACACACCCTGAAAGGATTCACAAATCAAAGGTTGCAGATTTTGTCGCAGATCCTCAAATTTTCTTAACAGCTGCGGATTTACTGTTAATTTTTACTCTCATGTTAATGCAAGTGGTCAAAATGGTCACTATAATATAATTTAGTCCTTTAACCCATAGCTGCACCAGGACGTTATTTAACGTCCTCGTGCCGCTATGGGAGTTCAGAGGGGGGTCGCGCGGCGACCACCCTCTGAACTGCCGCGATCCCGGGTGCCGCGTGTAGCCCGGGCTCGCGGCTATTAGCGGGCACGGTCCGATCGCCGTGCCCGCTAATTAAGTACTTAGAAGCAGCTGTCAAAGTTGACAGCTGCTTCTAAATACTTGCGGTTATACATCCCTGGTGGTCTAGTGGGGGGATCGCCCCCCTGAGGCGCGATTGCGGGGGGGCGATCCCTGCATCCATACCGGGCCGGGGTCTGCTCCGTAATGGCGCTGATCCCGGCTCGGCATTCTATTGCTTTTGGCTGCAGCAGCCAAAAGTAATAGAACACCGATCTCATGGATTCATGCAGTATAACTATACTGCATGGATCTCTATGAGAGATCAGAGTGCATATACTAGAAGTCACCCAGGGGGGCTTCTAGTATATGTCTAAAGTAAAAGAAAAAAGTATTTTTAATAACACAAAATCCCCTCCCCTAATAAAAGTCTGAATCACCCCCCTTTCCCCATTTTATAAATAAAAATAAATAAATTAATTAATAAACAAACATGTTTGCTATCGCCGCGTGCGTAATCGCCCGAACTATTAATTAATCACATTCCTGATCTCACACGGTAAACGGCGTCAGCACAAAAAAATCCCAAAGTGCAAAATTGCGCATTTTTGGTCGCATCAAATCCAGAAAAATTGTAATAAAAAGCGATCAAAAAGTCATATATGCGCAATCAAGGTACCGATAGAAAGATCACATCATGGCGCAAAAAATGACACCTCGCACAGCCCCATAGACCAAAGGATAAAAGCGCTATAAGCCCGGGAATGGAGCGATTTTAAGGAACGTATATTGGTTAACAACGGTTTGAATTTTATACAGGCCATCAGATACAATATAAGTTATACATGTTACATATCGTTTTAATCGTAACGACTTGAGGAACATGCATAACAAGTCAGTTTTACCCCAGGGCGAATGGCGTAAAAACACATTTCCCCCAAATAAAAGAAATGTGTTTTTTTTTTCAATTTCACCACACATATAATTTTTTTCTGGTTTCCCGGCACATTTTAGGCAAAAATTACATCTGTCTTAGCAAAGTACAATTAGTTGCGCAAAAAATAAGGGCTCATTTGGGTCTCTAGGTGGAAAAATGCAGGCGCTGTGGCCTTATATACACGAGGAGGGAAAAACGAAAACGCAAAAATGAAAACTGGCTGTGTCCCCTAAGGGTTAATTCTACTTTGCCATCCATCATACCCTGCTAAATTTCTGCCAGAGAAGCTGCTGTGAAATATCTGCCTTGTGTGAACATACCCTAATAAAGTGACTATCCAAGCTTTGGCTTCAAAGCTGTCAGAGTACAACTCCTCACAGGAGTTGTAGCTTTGCTAACCAATATTTAGGCAATTAGGTAGTTTCAAAGTCTATGACTGCCCCCACCAGCAACTCCAGCCCACTACGCCCTCGCCACCCTGGCAACCCTGACTCCTCCAGTCTATCGCCTTCTCTTATATACCCACAAGTCACGTGCCTCCCCAGCGTGAAGGGCGGCGCTAGGCTGGTCATGTGACAGTGGGTGGTGACGCAGGCGGAGGAGCTGCATTCGCTGTTGCAGTAGCTTGGTGACTGTGAGTGAGGACGGCACCGGCTCCGCGGCTCTGAGCACACACCGTGTTGTCGCCGGTTCGCTTCTGCCTGTACCTTGTAAACAAGTAGCGATGGAGGAAGACGGGGCCGGTGAGTAGCGGCTGGGTGCTGGCACTGTCTCCGTGTATCTGTAACTGTGGTGTTGACGCGCTGTAGAGCCCGCTCCGGCAGCGGAGGAGTTAAATGTCATCGCTGCGGTTGCTGAGCTCTAATCCGGGACTGCTGTCTGCAGCACGGGGGACGGGCAGCTAACGCACCGTGTGCACGCTTCCCTTACACACGCATCACTTGGTATTAGGAGATACATAGATATGCTATGTATATAATGTGGAAGGTCAGTGTGGGCAGGCGTGTATCTATGGAGTGACCCTAGCCCCCGACCGCCAGGAGAACCCCCCCCCAGCCCCCTCTTATCACTACCCGACCACCAAGAGAACCCCCCCCCAGCCCCCTCCTATCACTACCCGACCACCAAGAGAACCCCAGCTCCCTCCCATCACTACCCGACCACCAGGAGAACCCCCCCCCCCAGCCCCCTCCCATCCCTACCCGACCACCAGGAGAACCAGCCCCCTCCTATCACTACCCGACCACCAAGAGAACCCCAGCCCCCTCCCATCACTACCCGACCACCAGGAGAACCAGCCCCCTCCTATCACTACCCGACCACCAAGAGAACCCCAGCCCCCTCCCATCACTACCCGACCACCAGGAGAACCCCCCCCCAGCCCCCTCCCATCACTACCCGACCACCAGGAGAACCCCAGCCCCCTCCCATCACTACCCGACCACCAAGAGAACCCCAGCCCCCTCCCATCACTACCCGACCACCAAGAGAACCCCAGCCCCCTCCCATCACTACCCGACCACCAGGAGAACCCCCCCCCAGCCCCCTCCCATCACTAGCCAACCACCAGGAGAACCCCAGCCCCCTCCCATCACTATCTGACCACCAGGAGAACCCCAGCCCCCTCCCATCACTATCTGACCACCAGGAAAACCCCAGCCCCCTCCCACCACTACCTGACGACCAAGAGAACCCCAGCCCCCTCCCATCACTATCCGACCACCAAGAGAACCCCAGCCCCCTCCCATCACTATCCGACCACCAAGAGAACCCCAGCCCCCTCCCATCACTACCCGACCACCAAGAGAACCCCAGCCCCCTCCCATCACTACCCGACCACCAGGAGAACCCCAGCCCCTGAGCACCAGGTGCCATCCTCCTGTATAGCAGCGGCATCCCAGATGCAGATTATAATCCCTTGTTGTGATCTGCAATCACTAGAGCTGCCCCAGTATACAAGGGGTTAAAGGGATTACCATGTTGCAATGAATGGATTGTGCAGGAGCTGCAGGGTCACCCCTGGCTGTCACTGGCAGGGAATGGGTTAATGCTGCCTTGTCATCTCTTGCCTGAATAGATTGATGCTTTCCAGCAGCATTTGGCATGGAGATAGTTAACCTGTCCTGGCTGGAGGGTTTAGCGTCAGGGTGAATTTTGGGCAGTTCAGGGGTTAAACTGAGTGCCTGCCTTTCCAGTCTGGTTGTTGCGGTGTGGCGGCTGTGTAAAGTTGTGCACATGTCCTGGTTTATGTCATATAACGCTGTATAACTGGTCCACTGTCCTGTAGGACGGAGCTGGTGCCGGCACATGCCGTGTCCTCCACCACAGGAGCCATCTAGGTGTCGGCACATGCCGTGTCCTCCACCACAGGAGCCATCTAGGTGCCGGCACATGCCGTGTCCTCCACCACAGGAGCCATCTAGGTGCCGGCACATGCCGTGTCCTCCACCACAGGAGCCATCTAGGTGCCGGCACATGCCGTGTCCTCCTCCACAGGAGCCTTCTAGGTGCCATTTCTTCCTCGGCAAGCCCCGCCGTGCCCTGTGTGATAGTAGGATTTGCGCAGCTTGTATCCTAGCAACAGCAGCGTGTGCCCCCTGTATGTACTACGGAGATTGCAGCGTGGTAAATGGAGCAGCTCTACTATCAATGAGGCAGAGTGAGACCTCCCACCGCCCGCCGGGGGATTAGGCAGGTATAGGCTGTGTACAGGAACACTCTGCTCTATGGTGCATCGGGTGCCTGCTAATAGACTGGCCTCTCCAGGCGGGGATTCTGTCATGTTATTCTACTATGTGGGTGGCTGGAGCCCCCCAAACTCTGGCAGCTTTCATGTCTCCATTCCACAGACAGCACCCTGTCTGGCTGGATATCTCCCCCCCTGAAAATGGATCCTGGAACTTGGAGTCGAGGAAGCTGTGTGTTATTCTTTCCCCACCCTTGGCTGTGCGGAATGAATGCCTGAGTTCATTTCTTCTCTCTGTGCACTAAGGTTACGAGTGGAGGCGGCGTGCGTGTGTATATACTGGGGATGGACGTCGGTAAGGTCTGCCGCCGAGCTGTCAGCCCAGTTCTGTCCTGTCGGTGTTTCTGGGGGGGATCTTCTCTTGCACTGACCCTGTTCATTTTGGCTCTGCCACAACAGGGTCTGGTCCCAGCCTTTACATTAAGGGCAGAGATGGGGACCCTCAGCAGCAAAACTACTATACCCATCCATAGACTGCCCAGGCATGATGGCACTTGTAGTTTTGAAACAGGCGGAGGGCTGAAGGTTTCCCATCTCTGATTTAAAGGAACAGCTTTAGTCAGAGTTGTTGTTTTTTCCTCCTCTGACGCTGTCACTGCCTATATCAGAGGACGCTGCCTGGATATTGATAGCTGGATACATGAGACGTCTCTTCTGATCTGCAGATGTCATCCATCAGCAACTCATTACAATCCTCTTTGGTTACATTCTGCCTCTTTCTTTCTGATTTTAAAGGGGTACTATATTTTTTGAGTTTTTAGTTCCTAGTGTAGCATTACCTAACATGTAGCCCTCCAGTTGTTGCGACTTAACCAACCCACATGATGGGAGTTGTAGTTTAGCACAGGTTTAGAGCCGAGTCTTGCGGTACTATTGACACCACCCACTTTCTCAGAGATTCAGTAGATCTTTCAGCGCATGATAAAAGTTGTATTTTGCAACACCACCCTAGACCAGGGGTAGGGGACCTTGGCTCTCCAGCTGTTGCAAAACTACAACTCTCATCAGTTTGGCTGTCCAGGCATGATGGGAGTTTTCTAACAGCTAGAGAGCCAAGGTTCCCTACCCCTGCCCTAGACCATTGGCTGAAGAGCCACTTTGGAGTCACGTTCCGTAGATCTTTTGGTAAAGTGTATTGAGCAGTGTGGTACTTTTCTTCACAACCCATAGATGGAATTCCCTTTTTGTTTTTGGGTTCTCTGTCGAGTGAGAACAATAGGACAGAGCTGGCCATAGACATTAGATCACAGTTGACTGAACCTGCTGTTTTCAGTGGGATTGGCCTATATATCTGCTGTGTATTGTGTATGGGGGGGTCAGGGGAGAGTGCCATCAGGCATGTTGCATTTCATCTGCCAGACCCTTTTGTTCTTGGGGAGATGATCTGCTTCTAGATTGAACTGGCAGCAGCTTTCTCCACTCTTTTTGGACAAGTACATTGCTTGGCTGAGCAGGCATTGGTATATGGGAATAGGGGGGAGCTGTCAAAGTTCTATATTAATTAGATCATGAAAAATGTGGACCATGAAAGCAGCAGATGCACCAAATATACCCCAGTAGTGCATGCTATCGCATCTTGTTGGCCACATCCCTTTTTCTATATACTTATATCTGTTTTGTTTGCTCTACAACAGGGGTAGGGAACATTGGCTCTCCAGCTGTTGGAAAACTACAGCTTTGGCTGTCCAGGCATGATGGGAGTTGTAGTTTTGCAACAGCTGGAGAGCCGAGGTTCCCTACTCCTGCTGTAAGGTAACAGAATACATGATGTCTTCCATCAGACCAGACTACATTCCTCCGTCCTGTCACATCTCACAAGTGGTTTTACTGAGTAATATCAGAACAGTTTGTATGGAGGAGTCATTGTTGGTGACTGAGTTAGTCATCTTTATGACTTTTATTAGTGTTTTTTTTTCCCCCTCCAAAGAGAATTAAAGTAACAAAAACTTAACCCATCTTATATATCTATGAGCTACAAGTTTCTCACCTGTGGATCCCGTATCCATGAAGATCACAATACCTATGGCGTTATTTCTGGGCTGACTTGGAGAACACACAGCCCCAACATAACTTGTCCAGAGGATTTATGTTTGTTTTGTGTTTTTTTTTTTTTTTTTTTTTTTTTTTAGAAAGTATAAGAATAGAAAGTTCTGCTTTCAGACTTTTACTGTTCATGTTCCCTGAGAATATGTCACAATGTGCTTGCTGTCACGTGATGTTTTGATAGCGTTCTTCGGGACATGTGATTTTTCTAATCGCTATGAAATGTTCTCTGATCTACTAGATAATTCTAGAAATGAACGGTTGTGTTTGCCGGAGAAGTTGTGGCCAATTTAGAATCCACAGGAAACGTTTAGGAGCTGGTTGTTTTCCTCTATTGTTGCCTGTGGTAAGATGCGCTGCACTAAACACTGGGTTGTCTTTTTTTCTCTTTATCTTGCCATGTGGATGTATGCCAACCCTATTAGGTATCAAGGCGGCCATTGTGGTCTGTCATACTACTGTAGAGAGTTTAGAGATCTGGTTGGCTATACTATGAACACACTACATGTCTCTTAGACTGGATACTTCTTAAAGGAATTGACTAATTCAGTAAAAAAAATTCAAACCAATAGATGGTTGTGGAATATAGTCATCTGTTTAGGTTCCTCATCTCTTGGCCATGATTGAGAATGGCTGCAAAGAGGATGAGGACCTGTCCTGACCTGCATTATACACATATAACCCATTCATTGGAATAAATAGTGTAATGCTTTATTTCCCCTGTGGTGGCGCTGCAGAGAAATGGGACACTCATCCCCCACAGATCACAGCTGATCACTATGAATCCCTCCTCCTTTTTGTTAGAACAATCTTCAGGGTGATTTGCTGATCTACCCTGTGCAGAAAACTGGGAGCAGGAGTAAAGTTTTTCAAGTAGCGCCACCTCAGCAAAAACAGTTCATAACAGTGTGCCCATTTATATCAATGGGTTTTCTAAACAAAAAAAGGATTGAATGCTGAGTGGAGCATGGTCCCTCATTGGGCACAGCTGACAAGAGAATCCTCTGATATTGATTAATGGATATTGCCTTAAAGGGTTGCTCCAGCGTAGGGGCACTCTTTTTTTGGGGACCGGAGAGGAGGTGGCTGAAATAAGACGTCCACTTACCTCCCCGGTTCCAGCGGCAGGTCCCGCATCACTGCGCTCTGGTGCCCGGTTCCCGGCCGCTTCCCGGTGTCTGACGCGGGCCCGAGACGTGACGTCCCAGGTCCGCTCAGCCACTCAGCGAAGGAGGCGGGATCCGTTTGAAGTCCGCTCGGATCCCGCCTCCTTCACTGAGTGGCTGAGCGGCCCTGAGACGTAGCGTCTCGGGCGGCGTCAGACACCCGGAAGCAGCCGGGGACCGGAGCGCCGTGATGCAGGACCCACCGCTGGAACCGGGGAGGTAAGTGGACGTCTTTTATTTCAGCCACCTCCTCCCCGGTCCCCCCAAAAAAGTGCCCCCACGCTGGAGCACCCCTTTAAGGGCGCTATTACATAGACCAGAGCGCTGTAAACCTATGAATAAAGAGAGAGCTCAGCTACAACATGGCCGCTTTCTTCCAGAAACAGCACAACTTTTGTCGTCCGTTTGTGAATAATACTACAGTCTGGTTCTTTCGCCATAAATAGAGATGTTAATACCACCAAGACTACTGAGTAGTCATACTCTGGATTCAGATCCTCGAGATTGGTGACTGTTTAAAAAGCCTACTACGATCATTTTAGTAAGTGAGCACTGATCCGCCAGATCGGCGCTTGTTTACTGGACCTAGTAGATGGCCCGATAATCAGGCAGTAAGGGCTGCATGGACATTGTTAGCAATGTCCATGCAACCCTTGCCCAAACACCTGACACCTTACCTCTCCCCGCTCCCGGTGTTCTCTTCTGTGCTCTGCAGCTTCCTGGTGATTGGCTCAGCTGACAGGCCACTCAGACAGTGCTGCTGCCCGTACCGGGAAGCTGCAGAGCACAGGAGAGAACACCGGGAGCAGGGAGAGGTAAGGTGTCAGGTGTTTGGGAAATCGTCAGCCGTCAGTGCCCAACGATTTTAGGTCCAAACCTAAAACAACGATCAGCCGATGATTGTTGTCATCAACTGACTGTTGTCTCTATTACAATCAGCCGAGTCAGACTATTATCGCTCCTTATAATAGGGCACTAACACTATGGAATTGGTCAATGGATCATTCATGGGACCCTTTCCTTTGTTACCCCAGGAACCGAAGTGTAAGGTTTGCACAGACTTACACGGTATTATAAATCTTCCCCAATGAACCCGACCAGCAATACCACACACAAACTGAGGACAAGAGTGGTGCTGTTATGTAAGCTGCTATGATGGCCCCTTTAATGGCTGAGGAGCTGTAGCTGTGTTATTTCTTCAGTCATAGGCTTTGATAAGGACAGAACAACTTCAAGGTGGGGGGAGGGCTTGGTTAAGACGTCTTGATGGCTGCTGCTCCCTCCTTGTTTACCGATCCTGTGTTTATTGGAGAGGACAATGTTTCGCAGGCAGAATCCAGGTCTGTCTTCAGTGATGTAACTCTACTCTACAAATGTGCTCAGTCCGATCCTTTTCCACATCCCCGGCCATTTCTCCTGGAGGCTTGTTGGAAAGCTCTAGTCTCCCAGTCGTCCTCTTACCTCTGAAGAAACGCAGATGACTTAAGTCTGGAGGAAAAGGATGTTTAAACTATTTGACCCTATAAATTCTGCTATATTTTAGTTACGGTATAAATCTTAATAATTAATGAGACAATAAAGTAAGTTGGCTGTGCGGCCACCTGCGGAGCCCTGTGTGGGGACCGGCCTGTGCGCGGCCATACATGTGTTTTATCTTAGTGGAGCGGGAAGGCTCCGGGGACCTGTAGCATTTGTTTTAAGAAGGAAGTGGGCTGACCTGTTTGGTTGCCATGAAGTGAGACCATTATTATTTGTGTTTTCACCAACATCTGTATTCAATTTATTACATTGGATTTTCTACATTCTTTCTGGCCACAAGTTGATACTATATGAACCTATGAAGTTTTTTTTTTTTTCTTCATTGTTATAACTCCAGCTCAGACTGGGCTACATGGCTGGATCTTGGAGCATAGTTTCCCAGTTTCCTTTCATATAGATGATACATTCTCAAGGTCTTTATTAGTTCTAGGTGGAACTTTTTGGATACATATATCAGTGTCTGTATGGCATCCAAGCAAAATCCTCTCCTAGTGTTTCTTTTTTAGTGTTTTGTAATGTGGAGCAAGAACATGAGATCTTGGCTCATGTTAATTTTTTAGACATTTGGGGAAATGTTTTTTGTTTTTTTTCTTAGAGGGGCTGCATCAACAATGCTTACACATCCCCCCCCCCTTTCCTAACTAACAAGAACCACTAACACCTTTATATAGGGGTCATGATTACAAGACTAAGGGTCCACACTACAGAATTCTCTCAGATAACTTGTCGTGGATTCTGCCTCCAGCTTAAAGTTCCACCAGTCCCATAGACTCGTTTCTATGTTCAGGTGGATTCCGCCGTCCGCCTGAATAGTGACCCCATTCTTTGGGCGGGCGGCGGAATCTGCCTGACCATAGAATGGAGTGTATAGGATGGGTGGAGAGTGAAGCAGGAGTGAGCGGCGGAATCCGTGGCAAGTTATCCATGTCATTTCCGTAGTGAGCACATACCCTTAATGTTCCTCTGTTCCAGTCTTATTCCTAAAATAACTGTGAAAATGACATTTTAATCACATTGTGTGCCATATGCTAAGCAGGCCGGTCAGGGAGGTGCCCAGCTTTGTGACTGTAAACCAACCCTTCCCTCCAGGGCTGTGATCTTTAACATGTGGCTCTCCGCTGGTACCAAACTACAGCTCCCAGCATGCCTGACAGCCAGTGGCTTTCTATGCATTCTTGGAGTAGTAGTTTTACAGCAGCTGGGGAACCACAGTTTAGGTAATAGCCCATCATCACATAGGAGACCAATACATCTGTTACTGAAAGGGTTTGCGGCCAGAAAGGATGCCGATTGTTCACTGGACACTTGGCATTTCATTAGTATACGATGAGTAAGTGATTAAGACTTAATTTTTTTTGAGAAATATGATCGACTCCTTTCTAGTTGTTTGAGTCAAGGCACCTGCAACTACAGTAAGAGGAGACTGCAGCAGACAACTCCATCATCTGTGTAGCAGCCTTGCTGGGCTACTTCATTATTCACTTCAAGGAGGGATGAGCTGCAGTTACCCTGCCCGGCCACTATGTAATGTATGGCGCTGTCTGCTTCTGGCTTTGTTCTCTGTATATGCGATTGACACATCTTTGGCAAATTGGTGGAGGTGTCAGAAACCTTTTGATTATATGTTGACTTTGGCCCATCAGTTCAAAAGACCCAGAAATCCCCTTTTAGTAAAGAAGGAAAATCCCTGGGTGAGTAGACATGAGATCACAGTAATGGCTTAAAGTGATCCTTAATTCTGAAACTATGGTGGCACTGGCAGAAGTCCATCTTTCCAGACTAGATGACACGATAAAGGGAGATTTGTCTTTTGTAAATAACGAGCAGATACTATATTTTTACTTTCAGTTTAGTAGAATTGCAGAATCTTGTCCGGTCTTGAATGTGTAAGATGCCATGCAGAACCTGTACATGATCTTGTGGGGCTCAGGGCAGTCTCGCTCTACCATTGCTTTACACCCTCTTCCATATTCCCTCAGTGTAATCTGACAGGAAGAAAATGTTCTGGAAAAGTACAGGAGCAAGAGCCGATTTCCCCAAAGACTAGCGGCATTGTGTAATATCAGTGATCTTACATAATAGAATGGAGCCTGCCGGTCCTGCGGAGAGCAGATCAGTGACAATGCCGCTGATCTCACTGCTGATCTTATTCCATCTGCTTTGCTGCATTCCTATCAGTGATCAGACCCCATGGAGATTATACAGGGCTGCTATTACAGGGTATTACATTGTATTGAGGCATCATTGTATGCTATTGAATTTCTATGTAAAATGTAACTGGCTACATTTAATCTACTTTGTAGATTTCTTTGTAAGCATGTTTGGCTCATGGTTGTTGGGTTACGACGACCACAGGTCACATGGCCAGTTATGGCGGTGTCGCCTGCTTGCATCACAGTAAGGCTGGGTTCACACTGCGTTTTGCAATCCTTTTTTTCTTTTCTTCAAAAATCAGCTAAAAAAATGGATGCATATGTGTACATTCATTTCGATCTGTTTTTCCATTGACTTCCATTATAAAAAAAAAATTAAATCAAAACGGATTCTTTTTTAAGAAAAATATTTTTATGGACACAAATTTGGTTTAATGGAAGTCAATGGAAAAATGGATCGAAACAGATGCACACAAATTCAACCATTTTTATTTTTTATTTTTTTATTAAAAAGGATGAAAAAAACGCAGTGTGTGAACCCAGCCTAACTATCGGGTAACAGTCATGTCAGCGTGCAGGTCACAATGCCACCACCTTCAATTTCATTAGCTGGCACCCACAGAAAACACTGCAGTTTTTAGCTGTGTGTTGTGGCCACAGTAGCCGCATAGTCCTAACCTTTATACTTCAGCAGTCGTCCATTCATAGAATACAGACTGCAGACAATGGTGCCTGTATTCTGCAGAGGGTAGTAATATAGAGATTCTTGGCACTCCCTGATACAAGTGATGTGGCTTGTGAATGGCTACATCCATTGCATCTCTTTGGTGTTGTGCAGCTTCTTTGATGCTTTTACGATGATGTTGTCCACTCTTCATGGTATAATCGTGCTCATTCCTCTATGCGCTGTGTAGTTGTATTTTCATGCAGAGGAAATCCTCTTTAGGCCGTACATCATGGTGTCAGTCCTCTCCTCTAGTAACATGCTGGATGTCTGGACACATAGGTGAAGCTAATCACTATTAATTCCGCCTCTAAACTCATGCCAGATTGACAACTGGTTTGTGCGCTTTGACCTACATTTTTTTTTTTATCTAGTCAGGAATTGCCTCCAGGCTCTTTGTACGCTTGAGGAGAGCGCTGCCCTTGTTGGAAATAGGAAAACAATGGCGTCCCTGTCTGCTACTAATGCAGAAAGTGTGAAGCCAAACATAGCTGTTTATGTTTCTAGCCAGCGGCGGGGGGATTTCATGGGTTGTGTGCCACCTCATAGAAATCAGAGGGATTGTCGGCCTAATTAAATGGGACGAGGGCACCCCACCTATAGTGCAGCGTGTCACATGATGTCTGCCGTACTTGCCAGCAGTCATTTGGGTCAGGGATTGAGTGGGCACCCACAATGCAGTTGAAATGTCACTTTTAACCAAAATCCAATGTGTATAGCCGACTGTACAGTCGTCTTTATGTAAAGTCACTGACCTTGCTGTCTGCCCTTGTATTGTGCGTGACCCTAGAAAGCATTGGCTGTGATGGGTCGCTGCACTTCTAATAGGACACGTCTTTGTGCAGTTCCTCAATAAGCAATAGCCTTAATTTTTAAGGTGTTTTTTTTTTTCTGCCTTCATCTGTTGATGTAATGTAATATTACAGAGCTGTGCCCTGGAAATCCAGAAACATTGACATCTGTGCATGTAATGCTCTGCAGAATTACAAAGTCTACCCATACGCATAAAGAGGCATGAAGGCGAGCTCAGTGTTATAGAATATAGTGGGGTGGAGGGATCAAAAAATAAAGGCAAGCAAGAATAGGGCTCTTTCGTGTTGGATCCAGATTTTACCTTATCTTTGCAATGACAATCCATGGCTGTTCTACTACGTGTAAGGGTAAATTCACACGGGCGAATCCGCCGGAGTTTCAAACTGCGCGTATTCCCGCACAAGATTCAGCTGTGATAATGATTCCATTAGGTCTAGTGCGTTTTTAGCACCATGTTTGGTTAGTGTGGATTAGCTGCGGATCCGCCCGTGTGAATTTACCCTAAATGGGGTTTCAACAATCCCATCCACTAGGGTAAGCCATTACTTTGGCACTGGGGTAAGCCATTACTTTGGCACTGGGGTAAGCCATTACTTTGGCACTGGGGTAAGCCATTACTTTGGCACTGGGGTAAGCCATTACTTTGGCACTGGGGTAAGCCATTACTTTGGCACTGGGGTAAGCCATTACTTTGGCACTGGGGTAAGCCATTACTTTGGCACTGGGGTAAGCCATTACTTTGGCACTGGGGTAAGCCATTACTTTGGCACTGGGGTAAGCCATTACTTTGGCACTGGGGTAAGCCATTACTTTGGCACTGGGGTAAGCCATTTGATCAGACGAGTTCCCAATGATGTAGCGGTGCATCCTCTTAGCTGGTTTTGCCCTTCAGAGTAGACTACCGCCAGATGGCTGCAGGGAACTTCATTCAAGTGCATAGGACCAACTACAGTTCCTCGTACAGCGGGGTGAATGGCATCCCTTTTATTCTCAAGATTAGTGGGAGCCTAAGTAGTCTGTCATATATTTCTGAGTAAACCAGGATTAAGCCTTCCTATAAATTTGCAATGCTCTCATAAAATCCCCTTTACGGCTCCTTATGATCCAGGGAATGGCCAGTTCCAGCTTCAGTCTATCAATCTATTGCTGTGTATATATGATTATTCAGTAATATAATTGTAAATTACGGAAACTACCAATTGTAGCATGGCGTGTTTATTTCTTCTAACATGCCAAGTTTTTAGGTCCATGAGACCTGAGCCCCTGTTTGATATTTCTATTATAAGTCAAGCTATGCGTTGTGTCTGGAGGTGGCGCTTGAGAAGATGGACAAAAGTACCACAGAATGGCAATCCTGAAGCTCATATAAAGTGTGTTTGCCAGATATCTGCTCAATCAATGTATCACTGGTCAGACTTTGATCCCATAGACATGATCATTTTTGTGACTTGGAGTAAGGGTATGGCCACACTACGGAATTCTCGCACCTCTGCCTGTGCACAGAATGGAGTCCATGGCACGAGTGGAAATGTGCACGGCGGGTTATGCGCCCAGATTCCAGAGTGTGCACATACCCTAAGGCCACTATGTTTGCTTTAGAGCAGAAGTCCTCCACAGAGTGTGGACCTTGTCTGCTGGAGGTTACAAGAAATGTTTCTCAGGAGTGGTTCATTTTTTAGGTTATCAGTCATACTGTCACCCTGTAGGCATGGAAGCACTTTTCTGTCACTATATATCATGGTCTGGGGCTGCTGAATACTGACACATGACCTGACTTTGTGGTTGAACCATTTTTCTCCAGGTCACTGCACAGGTCCCCAGGAGATTGAAGAACTAGTGAGTCATTAGAAAAGTCGGAAGTCACCCTGTGACTGGTGTAGACTGACCCAGGGCCTTAACATAAGGGTGGTTACACCTCTCATAAACTTTTTAATGACATCCAGAACTTGTTATATGAAGACACTAAAGCCAAATGTGATCATGTCCCTCTGCAGCTTTAAACCAAAGCAGTGGTCAGTCTATCCCTGTATATAGTTGTAGAGCTGGACGACATTGTTGACATTTCCATCAGAAAAAATTGATATTGGCAACATTTAAAGGGTTTGTCCTGCGGTAAAATAAAGAATCTGTGTCTGTTGTTGGGGCTGGACAAAAGTGCTGTTTTTGGATAAAATTCTGTTTAGTCTAAGGGTAGCTTCACACGTACTGGATGCAAACTCGCAGCGTGAAATCAGCTGCGGATCCTGTAGTAATCTTTGTAATGTGTGTTATGTATGTGAATGGCCCCCTTCCCAGTGTTTCCCCCCCACCCACGCTAGACCCGGAAGTGTGGTGCATTATACTCACCACATTTCAGGTCGACTCCCGTCCGCCATCTTGGGACAATGACGTAGTCCTCGGGAGGCCGGCCAAACCGCTTCATCCATCCCCCATGCCGGCACCCCTCTGCCGCGTCATAACTGTGCTCAGCCGCGATTGGCTAAGCATAACTGTGCATAACTGTGCTCAGCCAATCGCGGCTGAGCTGCTAATGACGGGGCAGAGGGGGAGCAGTTCGGCCGGGCCTCCTGAAGGCTAGGTCGTTGTCCCAAGATGGCGGACGGGGGTCGACACGAGATGCAGTGAGTATAATGCACCACGCTTCCGGGTCTAGCGTGGGTGGGGGGAAACACGGGGAAGGGGGCCATTCACATACATAACACACATTACAAAGTTGTGTTATTTTGTGAATAATTGTTTAGCGCCGCACTACCCCTTTAAGGATTGACATGACAGGTGATTATATGCCAAGCCACAACCTTTTCCAGAATTAAGTTACCCACCAGCTCGCCAGCATTCTGCTCTGTACTGATGAGGGGAAAGAACCCAGAAACCATGGTCTACGGATAGGTAAGTCTTCCTTCTAGGAGAGATCCTGGCTTGCCGTATCTTGCAGTAGGTGGCAGTGGGGAGCAAGTTCTTTTCACTTTGGGAGAGAACTGCTTTCTGTACTTTTTTTCCCATGGGGTATTGCATGGCATGTGAGACTTTGCACTCCAATTCAGCATTCTCCTCAAGGAGACACTTTGATTGCTGGAAGGAGTTGCTGCTGACACAGACTTGAGGATTAATGTATGACAAGCTGACAGATATTCTCTCTAAGGGAACGAAGAGGAGGAAGTGTCTTCATATCCCAGACTATGAAGGAAAAAGACTGCTCATAGTTCTGTATTTGTTTGCGGCGTTGTACTGTGCATCCAGACTGCTTGGCCCATGGGGTGGTCTTGGTGAGTATTTAGCATGGTGGCTATTGGCAGAGTGTTCCTCACCAATGCGCTCCGGCAGTACAATGGCACTAGTATGAGTATCGCAAGGGTCGGTCACCCCGCTGGTGTAACAATGGCCGCCTTTATCTCTTTCTACGTCAGCATGTGAGATTCTAGCTTTCCAAAAAGTAGCAGAACTTCTTTGTGAATAATGGAGATGTCTTTTTGGCGGCCACCGCCGTGCTTTTATCTCACTTGGCAGCGGTCCTATGAGATGGAGGAATGTGGCGGAGAGACAGTGTGCCTGAGAGCCGCTTCCCACAACCTAAAACATGACGGGAACAGGAATTATGATTGATAGAGGATGCTGCATCCTTTCACTATGTGTTTTGATGTGCCTTATAAATCTTCCTTTGTTGTCATAGGACGTGATCAGAAACACCTTTCACTACCGTGTCCTGGGGCCTTTCATGTTGCGGGTTTCCCGGTGGTATATGGGCTTAATCTTCTTCCTTTCATGGATAATTGTCTGTCTTTGAACATTTTTATAATATGTTCCCTTTCGAATAAAAATTAAGAAAACTAGTTAGGTTCGCACATGTTTTTGGCGTCTTGTGGTTCCTTACCCCAGCATCATAAGTGATACCCTTTGGACTAGTCAGTCCCTGTAAACTGGGATGTCGCTAGCTGTAAAAGTACTTTACAACCTGCCGCAGTCTGTGGGTAATTTGTGGTTTTGAAGCCTTTTAAAGTTGTAGTTTTTTTTCCTGCGTTTAGGTGGCGGCACCCTCTAACTCTGGGGGGGGGGGGGGGGGGGTTGCTTGTTCTCATTGAAGGGAGACATCTGTGTATACATCTTACAGGCAATGCTCCATGGGGAAAAAAGATGCAAATTCCCTCTCCAGATGAAAGAAGATGGTCTGTCTAGCGCCACCTAAAGGTGGATAATACTTGCCATTGTACGACCAGGTGTAAATGTATTGGTTGACAAAACAGACCCCACCAAACATCCTGATGGTCCAATAGTGCCCCCACCAGTCAGAACTGGGGGAAATCCCTGTGATTAAAACCAGATAATTTGTGACATGATGCCATTTCTTACATATGCCCGCTTCACCAGAAATAAAATTTTCTGTCTTGGGATCCCCTGCAAAGTTTTATTGCATTTGGCAAGAAGAGTGTTTCCTTTTTATGTTGTGTTGCGGAGTAAATTTATTTATTATTTTTCTCATTAACTTTTCTTGATTTGAAGGAATAATAAATAGAACTGGAAATCCTTTGCAGCCCTCTATAGAGTTACAAGGAGCCTCCCAAGATGGTGTTTTACGTAAGAGTTTATTTTTGACATGGGGACTCTTAGGGTGGAACTCCCCTTTAAGAATCTATTTAAAGATGCCTTTACGCTTATATAAAGATGCTTTTATGATATCACAGTATGCGGTATGGGGGGAGGGGTTGTTTGTATATCTGGCTCTCGGGTCACTTGTCTCTAGGGTGTCCAGTGTGCGGCCCATACACCGAACCCAACACATGGAAGTGATTTCTTTTCTTGGCTGCATCTGATGTCTGCATATTCTGTGCTGAATCCTAATCAAGACTAAATCTCCGTCAAGTTCTGAGCAGTCCTTTGTGGGAAACATTCCATTTTTAGCCTTGTTTCCAATGGAAAAAGCTTTATCAAACCGCGCTGTGTGTTCTGTCCTAAATGAGAAGTGGTGCACATCATCAGGAAACACGCTACGGGGAGTGATAAACCAAACACATACGCCGGATTACATTGTGATGAGTCCCGCTGTCGAAGTGCCAGTCAGCACGTTTCAACACTTACGAGGTATTAAGGTTTCAGCAAGGTTATTCCTTGTGTAATGAGACGTTCTGCAGTATGTTTTCTGCATTAACTCCTCGTGGTTCTTCAAGATCTCTGCTTGCTGTCATTTATTTGGAACGTTCAGTAGTCCAGCTATGTGGTGGACACAGTCCACGATTGTGCCGTTCCCAAACTACTGTGAAACTTTTAGTGATGAGGTCCATTGGGTGGAAATCTTTAGGGTACAAACCCACACACCGTATACACAGCAGATACGCAACAAATACGCAGCAAATACGCAGCAGATTTGTTGGTACAGATTTGATGCTGTGTTCAGTTATTTAGATATAATCTGCTGCGTATTTGCTGCGTGTTTGCTGCGTGTTTGCTGCGTATCGCAGCAGTAAATACGCTGCTTATACGGTGTGTGGGTTTATACCCTTAGTCTGTTTGCACAATCTCTATTCTATACATGGACAGACATGTGATCTTCTATTCTTATTTGCTTAGATTTTGGGCTTAAAAGGCCCGTGGGTGGACTTGGCTCGCCCTTGGATAGTCTGTGCTCCATATGGCTTTGGTTATAATTTCTAACTTCACGCTGGGACATTGTGGGGGCTTTTGCTCTGGACTTCTGAAGGTTGTGTTTTGACAAGTTTTTTTTTTTTTTTTTTTTTTTGTGATTTATTTTTTTATTTCTTTTAAGCTGCTTTGCAGAAAGTGACATTCCTCCAGTGAACTTCATTTGTTCATTCTATCAGGCCCCTGCCTTGTGCGATTCAGATTTATGTGCACTGGGATGTTTTTCTACATTTGTCCAGGCAGAGTATGCAAAGAATGAAGCACCAGGGAATACGCATCAAATGCATTGATCGGCTCCTGCGGGGTGAATGCCGATATTAGAAGTCTCTCTGCAAATGCGTCCTGTCAGAGCCTATAAATATTCTAATTCTGGACACCCCCGGGGGCAGATATACCCACTGCAAGGCAAAGTGCTGCCCATTCACTGCCCCATCTAGGAACAATAAACGGTAGCCGTGGGCAGTGAACTAGTTTACTTCTCCTCCTTAACCGCTTTAGTTTATTATAGCACCAACGTACTCACAGTACAGGGATTGTCATCACTCACATCACTCTCTTTCACCATTGGGCCTGACAGTCTATAGTCTGAATGGATCTATCGGTACTTTATTTTATATCCGCAGGATCAGCCACCCATTTATTGTGTATGGAACCTTCAGATGTCAGGGAGGAGAAAGGTTGGCCATGATGGACTTTAACATGCAATTTGTTAATGAAGAGAGAACTGGTGCCTGAGGCGTCTGGCAGCGGCTTTGTCCTCTTGCACCATTTAGAGCACTAGGTCAGGCTGAGTGTCCATGTGTAGGGTCAGTAGAGATGGCTGCTAGTTATCTCTGGAGTGTAAAACCAGCATTTGGTGTTAGGTTAGGAGCCTATACTATTGGAAAAGTTTCCACCATATCTATTACATGGGGAGATAATCGTGCAAACAAATTGTTCAAATATACAGTGGTACCTTGGTTTAAGAGTTTTGGTTTAAAAGCTCAGTTTTTCAAAATTGTGACTTGGTGTAAGAGCTCCCTGTACTGGGTGGGAGCGCGAGTGGGGGAGGGGCATGGTCTGCATAGCGGGGTCTACAGCACTGTACTCTGACCCAGGAAGTCTCCCTCACCTTCCAAATCATAGCAGATCCACTTCAGGCTGGGGCTTGCATCAGGGGACAGGACTGTGGAGGTAATAATCTCTTCATAGCTGTAACCTCTCTCTCTACGGACAGAGTGCTGCATGTATGTGCCCACATCTGCCCTGCTTATTCCTTCATGCTCCCTGCAGTCTGTCAGCCCTTGTGTTTCCCATCCTCTCCATTACTGTACAGTAACATATCACATATTCTGCTGTTTCTGAATGTTTGTTTCATCTGTTTTACATGTTGTTCACAATAATTAATAAATCATTATTTTTGGGGTGTGGAATCAATTGTTTGCATTTCTATGATTTCTTATGGAAAAATTTGCTTTGGTTTAAGAGTGGATTTGGTTTACAAGCACTGCCCCGGAACGAATTATGCTTGTAATCCAAGGCACCACTGTAATCAGTAATCTTTCTGCGTGTATACAGGCAACGATCACATGCCTAGCGAAAATTTGTTCGTATGTTGTTGATCGCATCTTTTGACCTGACCATAAAATCATTTTTAATCTTTCACAAATATTTCGTGGTATGTACACCGTTCGTTATTACGATTGTTCGTATTCTAGAGTATACAAATGAGTGTAATTTTAATAATTACTAACAACTATTGTTCTGTGTATTATGGTGAATGATTTCAGGTAATTCATAATTAATTTTACTTGATTGGAGAAAGTGTCAGTTCATCCCTATGAGAATACATACTCGCAGTGGGGTTCCCGGCGTCTGCTCGTCTTGCTCAGCCAATCAGTGCACTGCCCCGCCACAGCACACTGATTGGCTGAGCGAAATGTCCTGTCGAGAACCCCCGAAGCAAACCGGAGCGGGGAGGAGGTGATGTATGCGTATTTTGCTGCGGATCCAGTGTGTGTGAAGGCACCATTAGGGTTTTATTGTCACAGAGAGCCACATATTAAAGGTCATCAGTTATCACCCGCCCACCCCATACACAGGAACTTTTGGCACGGGCAAGCTTTCTTGTGTTCTTTACAGAGAGGGGAAGGTTAGAGCTCTGGCTGCGGCTTATCTCTCCCAGAAAAAAGAGGTCAGGTGTGCTGGAAAATAATCGCCTGACATCATCTGTCATTGGTCGTTCTGGAGAACACCATGCACCCTTAAGGCCCTATTCCACGGGCCGACAGTGAGGAGCAAACGAGAGGTATATTACAGAGGTATAAGTTTGTACAGTCAGCATCTATTGACATTGTATCTAGTGATGAACAAACCTGCCCAACACTCAGCATTTGACTCCCAGTAGCTTGAGAAGCTGGGCGCAGCCTTAGGAGGAGTCCGTGGATACAGCCATAGCCTTAAGGCCCTATTCTGCCGATAATCGTCCTGTGGAATAGGAGGCAACGATCAACCGATCAGCAATCACCGGGCAGCCCCCCTCCCCGGACTCACCCGCTCGTTTGCTCCTCACTGTCGGCCCGTGGAATAGGACCTTTAGGTCTATATCCAACTTCTCCAGGCAGCGGGAGGCAAAGGCCGTTCATTGGGCAGGATTGCTCATCACTAGTTGTATGCTACTATATTCCTATACGGTGGGTTACGATGCAGCCTGCCAGTTATGCTACGTTTACACGGAGCGATTATTGGGCGAATTTTCACGATAATGATCGAATTTGAATGATAATTGTACGTGTTAATGCGACGAACGATCAAAATCGTTCATTTTGATCTTTTAACATGTTCTTAAATCGTCGTTCGCAAAAAATTCGGCAATCGTTCCGTGTAAACAGTTGTCACGCGATAGTCCAGCCCCGCCCAGCCCCCCGCTCATCTGCAGCCCCCTGCATCGGCTCGATCGCCACCGCCGCTCCGATCGCCCCTGCCGCCGATCCCCAAACCCCCCCGCCACCCGTCACCGCCGCTCCGATCGCCCTCCCCAGCCGCTCCGATCGCCCGGCCACGAGCATATGTTACCTGCTCCGCTTAGCTAGAAGGTCTTCGAAATCCGCGGCTCCCCTCAGCGCATTGATTGGCTGAAGAGGTGAGCTGGGAATTTCAAACTGCTCCTCTTCAGCCAATCAGTGCTGAAGAGGAGCACTGATTGGCTGAAGAAGAGCGATCGGAGCGGCGGGGGGCGGGGGGGGGCATCGATCGGGGCGGCGCAGGGGGCAGGGCTGCGGGCGATTGCAAAACGTTTTTTCCGTATGATATATCGTACCGTCTAAACGCTGATCGTTATAAAAAAAATCGTTACCTCGAAATCGTTAATCGTATGATCGGGCCAATTATCGCTCCATGTAAGCTTAGCATTAGGGTGGTATTACACGGGTCGAGCAGGGCCCGATAATATCTGTGAACGAGCGCCGATCTGGTAGATCGTCGCTCGTTTACTGAACCTATTACACAGCCTGATAATCGTTTAGCAAGAGCTGCAAGGACATTGTTACCGATGTCCTTGCAGCCCTTGCTAAACTGGCATACATTACCCATCCACGTTCCAGGGCTGTTCCTGCCGTCCGTTTCTCCCGGGGTCCCGCGCGCGCTCTACCTTCACATCGGCCTGTCAGCTGCTCTGGAACGTGGATGGGTAATGTATATCATTAGTCGCCGCCCGTGCACCGCTATTACATGCAGCGGTGCGCGGTCGGCGCCCGACAAAAATAGGTTCTAACCTATATATTGCATTTATTACACGGAGCGATAATCGGCCAAATCGGGCCAATTTGGACGATTATCGTTCCGTGTAATAGGGCCCTTAAGGGACCACCTCAAGAGATCCTGCAGATATAACCAAACCTATCGGGATCTGCATGTAGCATAACCATTCCTATTGTCTAACCATAGCATCAAAGAAGAGACAACTATTATACACATGGTGGCACCTTCACACACTGAGATGCTGGGGGAGGATTATACTGGGAAAACACAACTTCAAAGCGTCTGGGATAACTCAATCTTCCTATTGTAAACCTTGCCTTATCATGGAGATTATCAGTGTGTACCTTCCATCCCATAAAGCTGAGAACAGGAGCTCCTGTGCTGTAGTCTTCTCCATACAGCGGAAGGAGGAAATGCAGACCAGCCGGGCTATCACTGTGCTCATGGGTGGGTTCACCTCTTAGATTTGCCATCACAAACTTTTGCTTCATTTGTTGGCGATCAGGTTGTCTTGGGATTGGGGATGTGTCACCGACTGACTAATATAAAGATATCTTCTACATTGGAGTGATAATACTTATCGCTACTGTATATATGCTACTGGAGGCATGGCGGTATATCTCATTGTTGACTTATCCCATCCCCAATTACACAAAGATATGTGCGTCTGACCAATGGTGATTCCCCCCACCTAACTTTTGTTTGAGTTTACAGAAAACTTTTATCACAACATAACAACATAGGGGTAGGGAGGGGACAAGGGGCAGGGATGGGAAACCTTTGGCCCTTTCAGCTTTTGCAAAACTACAATTTCCATCATGCCCGGACAGCCAAAGCTGGAGGAAAGATGCAGGTCCGGGAAACAGACAGAGTTCAGTGGTGATTATTAAATCCGCTTAAAGGGAATCTGTAAGCAGCATAAACTAGTGACAGAGAAGCTGAACAAAATGATGTATCAATGACCCTTTTCTGTGCAGCTGATGCGATTATATGCATGGGCCCAGTAGTCCCCTATATTTATGAAAAGCAGAAAGCTCCGCCCACTAGCTGCTGATTGGCAGTTATCTATCCATGCTGTATATAGGCAGTCAACTGTCAATCAGCAGCTGGACGGCAGGGAAGTGGTGTGGCAAGAATCCCATTCTCCTGCATATTAGGAGAACAGCTAAACAAATTGATGTAAGTGATACACCAATCTGTAGAGCATTTCTGTCACTAGTTTATGCTGCTTACAGATTCCTTTTATCACTTACATCAATTTGTTTAGCTGTTCTCCTAATATGCAAGAGAATGGGATTCTTGCCACACCACTTCCCTGCCGTCCAGCTGCTGATTGACAGTTGACTGCCTATATACAGCATGGATAGATAACTGCCAATCAGCAGCTAGTGGGCGGAGCTTTCTGCTTCTCATAAATATAGAGGACTACTGGGCCCATGCATATAATCGCATCAACTGCACAGAACAGTGTCATTGATGCATCATTTTGTTCAGCTTCTCTGTCACTAGTTTATGCTACCCTGAGATAGGACAGCATAAACCTGCTGACAGAGACTGCTGAAAGAACAGCTGGTCATCTGTATGTCAGCTGACCATTGGGCTTATTACACAATGATCACACTATATGCTTTGGAAGATAAAGCACAGAAAATCCCACCTGTTGGATTCTTGTTTCCCCCGCCCCATGGAAGCCTTTAGGTTAAGATCAGTCAGGCCCGCTACACATGAGTTGGTTGGCAGAACCATCATGTTTGGCGTGGCTTTATAGAGTGAATGGATTAGAGGTGTGCGCGCGTGTGAAATCTTAAAAACCAGCTGGCATTCTGCTGCCACTGAAGAAAGTCAGCTCTTGGCATGTTAGTGTGGTTTTTATCTCTGTGTACAGTGTTAATCTTAAATTAGACTCGCAGATCGAGGCCAACATCGCAATGTCATGAATCATTCGTGGTCAGCATGCACGAGGAGAGCCGGAGAAAGTAGAACGCCCACAGTGAACCAAGGCTTTATTCTTATATTTGGTGTTTATGTAGTGTGTGTGTGTGTGTGTGTGTGTGTGTGTGTGTGTGTGTCCATCAATGTACGTAGATATTGCCGTCTGCCATTAACATAAAACTGCTGTCCTTTCTAAATAATCTTGCACCTTTATAGTCTGTGGTGATGTAGTAACTGAGGTAAGGCCTGTCACACTGCACATAGTAAATAGCAGCCATGCCTCACAGCGCCTCCCTATTCTCCTGCAGCCATTTGTGAAAGGTCAGGCTGCCCGCCCGTCTGTTGCTAGGAGCACAGGACAACAAGGCCTGCCCTATGTAATGTCTACTGCCTGCCTCCCCCAGACAATGTCACTGCGTCCCTGCAAAGGAACAAGGACACAGAAAAACACTAACATTGCACCCCAGACATAACACGCTACCAGCCTGATGGATCCCATACACTTTGTGGCAGATGAATTGAGTTGTGTCGGGAGAGCAAGTTAAGGCCACATTCACATTTCAAGTTTTCTGTTTTATTATAGGGAGAGAGAGGTGAAATTTGGCAATGCTAAATACATCACATGATGGTCACTGGTGACTTGGTGCCATCTGTCATACAAAGGCATCCATGTTAAAGAGGGTTGTTTGACCATTACCACTTAGCCCCTATCCCATGGATAGGAATAAGTGTGTGATTGGAAAGGGGAGGGGGTGATTTCTAACCATCTTCGACAGCGCTCATAGATAATAGACAGTCAGTGCTCGCTACGCTCCATTCCAATAGAAGATCCATGTTCTTGTCTTTTTTAGGGGGGGGTCCCAGCAGTCTGACCCCCCACCATCACACACTACACTTATCCACTACCTTGTAATTAGGGGATAAGTATTAATGGTTAGACAAATCCTTAAAATACGGTGCACACCATGAATACCACCTAAACAGAGGTTAATCTGGCACATTTGTGGCCTCCATTGGGTAGTTGGGGCTGTGGTTGGGTATACCATATATACAGCAATAGCTTTGCGGTGAAGAAAGTGTGAAAATAGCCCAAATCTTCTCACAGTCCTGATGTCTCAGGGATCCACGTTTATGGGTTAATGGATTTCCTTTGGTATAGTTTAAGTAGGAATCAATAAAGCATTAGCGAACACAGTTGCCGCCTATTTTGTGGAGTATAGGGAATTATCCCCCCTTCACGTGTAGCTCATATTCTGTACATGTGTATAACATATTGTGTTTGATATATTTGTTCCTTATGCCAAAAGAATGTGAAAAGAACCTTAGACATGTGTCGCTGGTTATTAAACAAATGTTGCACAGGCGGGCGGAGGCCTCCGTGAGGAAATCCGACCCGCGTCTGCAGCCAGAAGGCCCGGCCTTCTCCTCGCTGCCCCCTGTGCTCCAGTCTGCAGGACGACTACATGCCTGGAATTCACAGAGAAGCCTTGTAACCGGATCGCTGAGAGGCACACGAGCTGAAGAGCTAAGTACTACGATGATGGGCTCTCTAGACGGCCCGCGGCCTTCTCGTGTACCTCCAGCCATGTGCACAAACTCCATTTTATCTGCTTTTCTTTAAAAGCTTTCTTTTCTTAAAAGTGAAATTACTCGTGGCAGAAGCTCTTAGTAAACAAAGGGCAGATCCAGGATCTGTATCAACAGTGGTAACATATCTTTATTTTACGGCTGCATTAGCATTGTACATTTCGCGAATGCTTTGGAAAAACTTGACCTGCATACGTTAAACATATCCATAAGCCCCTAGTTACCTGATGGAGACCACATGAGTGTTCCGGGTATATATGTATATATATATCCGGGTCTGATTGTATATGGTATGTCCATATGGTAGCTTCTATCCTAGGTACAGAGATACAGACATCCTAATGTGTTCCTCAGATGGACACTGCAAAACCGTGTGGAATATAGTGTAGTGCCCTGTCTACTCTGTTTTCTTCATGGCTTCGCTTAGTGTACAGTAACACAGCAGTTTGTACACTCTAGCTGGGAAATCAGCCAACTTTCTCTCGAGCACGCTATGTGGAAGGCTCCTGAGGGTGTAGTTAGTTAGCTGAATTTCGAGCTAAAGTGTACAGCAGGAACAGGAAGTCCATTACAGGATGTAAGTTAAGCAGGAAGCAAGGCAATGAAGACAACAGACCAGATAGTTTGCATCAGAAACAAGGGAAGCATGAAGGACCACATAAAGGTAGTAAAATAATTGAATTTATCAATACATGTTCACATATTGTATGGTACAATTGTACGGTAAAACCTAAGTGGTGCATTATTATACCAACTCACTAGTTATTTCTTGTAATTTCAAATTTTACTGGGGAAAGGGGGCTATTTTACCCTTCAAAATGTAGGGGATAGGTGTGCTGGCAGCACCAGAGCATAGAGAACCAGCTGGTCACATATCGCTGTCTGCCAGTGGACACATAATGTAATATAAACCATTTCTAATATGCTGAGTGGGGCTGTGATGATGACATTTATCGTCATTGCTGACATGAGTGAAGAAGCCATTTTATGTGCTGAATAAATGTTTGTAAAAATGTAGTCAGTAACAATATAAGTATTTCATTGCAACTTTTAAAAGTCCATATAATTCCTTTGTAATCCGTATAAACTAGCAATATGCAGTGTTTGACTATTGGTTTAAGGCTATCTTCCCAGTCCCAAATTTCTTGTTTCCCTCTATGCAAAGAAAATAATAATGAAGGAACATTCTAGTAGGTCTTGATAAGTTTCTATCCTTCCAATGCAGACCCGTGTCCCCATGGAAACAGGCAAAATCTGTGTAGTCTGATGGTGTACATATTGGTAACCTACCGAATATATGTCGGGCCAAAGTAGGGAGTAATAGAAGAAAGTGGCTGGCAACATATGGCAGCCAGCGGCTGGGTGACTTTTGAACCAGGCTTGAACAGTCTTGACTGACTGCTTGTGTGGCCTCCCTCTGGCCTGGGATACTTGGTGACTTTCTGTAGTGCAAATGGTTTGGTCTTAACAATTGACTGACAGCTGCGATCTATAGGATTCTCCATTTTTTAATGGACCAGTTATTGGCTTGAAGAGGAATGCTCATTACCGATAATCGACCCTTGTAAAATGGCAGCGATCAGCTTACGTATGAGAAATCATCACTAGTTGGGCTCTCAGTCTAAACAGAATGCACGGCCGACTATGATTAAATTATTGGGCCACGCGGATGATCCAACAATCGTTTGTGACCCTACTGATTGAGACTTGTAAAAGCTTCGCAAACAAGCTCTGCTTATGTGCTGCCTATGAGCAGTGTAAAAGGACTATTCCCACGTTGGGGTCACAGTAAGCGGCCAAAACCACAACCCAACACGACCAGCAGTGGCCATGCAACGTTGCCCAGGATTGATCGCGGAGACCGCAATGTGGGATCGTGGCCTCGGTATACAAGTTTGGACTTCAGCTCCGCCTGTATAAAATCATTGTGTAATGCTATAGAAGGCTTTCATGTATGCCAGAAGCATGGCTGTAGAATAGTCATGTGATCTGATGCCACAGATTCACACATCCGCTATTTTGCGGCTCGGTCACTAAAGTGTCGCGGAGATTCAAACATTGCCAGGCGGGATAACCATCCATTACATGGCGGACGTGTGAATGCAGCCATATGGCACACACTCTTTGGGT